>NC_077230.1:42943847-43161347 GCF_027887165.1 Monodelphis domestica | reverse complement strand
TGTGGAAATATGGCTCTGATCAACTAATTTCCAAATTAGTTGCTTTCCAGTGAAAAAATAAAGGAGACCCTTGGACAACCTTTCTATTGGCTTCAGTCTCCTTTATTTTTTCACCAGGGACACTAACAATGTCAGCCTTTACCCTTGAAAGAGAAGGAGGAGAGATGCTAAGAAGGAGGCTTCAGAACACCTTCAAAATCCATTGTGGGCATGACTGATGCCTAGTTTCATGACCTGACTCATTGTCTGGGGGGGGGGGGGGATTTTTTTTAAAACCTCACTATTTTTGCTTTCTCAAAATAATTAGCTTTCCTTGTCTGAAAAACTTCCTGCTTTCTTGGGTGAGGAATAGGGTTTTATATGAGGGTTCATTCTCAGAGAAAACCAGCAGCCAATGAAAGATGTCCACTATACTTATTTCCACATTTGGATGTCACCAAAATTCTACCCCCTTCTCTCTCTCTCCCTACCATATTGGTGTAAGTAGAAGTGTGGGTAAAATACAGAGGCATCTCTGCCTAGAATATCCTTGGCACAAAAACCTAGACTTACACAAAAAGGTGCAAGGCAATTTAGCACTTACTTGCCTTCTTCTCCTGTCTTTTGCTCTGATTAAACTATCATTAATCCATAGCTCAATGGTATGGTGGGCTGAGAATCAAGAAGACCCGAGTTCAGATGCTGCCTCAGAAACTCATTAGTTTAGAATGTGAATTTGTCCCTTAGACCGTGAGCGTCTTGAGAGAAGGGTCTGCCTTTTGTCTTTCAACATAAACCCCCACTCCCATCCCTACATTGGGCCCAGTGCCTCACCCATAGTAGGTGCTTAATAAATGTCAGCTGAGCAAATTGCTTGTCAACTCCAAGGAAGAAGGGAAAAAGACAACATGAATCACATAACTTTGAAAAACTTATGGAATTTTATTATTAAAACAAAATAAAGATAAAACATTTTTAAAAATATATTATATGACTCAGGGAAAGTCATGTAACCATTCTCAACCTTAGTTTCCTCCCCTATAAAATGAGAAGGACTGGGCTCAATCCTAGCTTCCCCGTAATTTCTCTAGGTGTCTTTCTTTCCAAAAAGGATCTTGAGGGCCCAGAGTCACCCCAAAGAGAAGTTACAAGCAATCTCCTTCTTAATCACTCAGGACCAGCAGCAGCCACAGAAGTAGATAGACTCCAGCCTAGGTCTAGGGCATCCTCACACACCTTAGTAAGCTGCCTTTACAAAAGGGGGTGTTTCTCTGCACTACAGAGTTCAATCTGCCCTTGTCAGGCAGAAGCTTTCCAGCTATCACTCCTTAGTAGAATGGTAGCAGAATCCAGGAGCTCAATAGCCAAAGATGCCTAGCAGAGAGAGCACAATGCCTAGAGGAGGGGCAACACCCGACCAGAGACAAGGTAGTCAGCAGAGAGCAGATGCACAATGCTCATCAAAGATGCCTAGCAGAGAGAGCACAATGCCTAGAGGAGGGGCAACACCCGACCAGAGACAAGGTAGTCAGCAGAGAGCAGATGCACAATGCTCATCAGAGAGTAATGTTGAGGGGTATCTGAGTGGCTCAGTGGATTGAGAGCCACGCCTAGAGACAGGAGGTCCTAGGTTCAAATCTGACCTCCTAGCTGTATGACCCTGGGCAAGTCACTTAACCCCCATTGAGTAGCCCTTACCACTCTTCTACCTTGGAACCAATACATAGTATTGATTCTAAGATGGGAGATAAGGGTAAAAAAAGATATGGGGGGGGAGTATAGGGGGGTACCTAGGTGGCTAGGTAGTGAAGCCAAGAGACAAGAAATAAGAGGTCCTTGGTTCCACGTTTGGCATCAGACTCCCCATTGCCTAGCCCTTACTGCTCTTCTGTCTTAGAACCAATACTCAGGATTGATTTTGAGACAGAAGGTAAAGATTTAAAAAAATAAATCACTGAAAAACATTGGCAGTCGTATAACGGCAAAGGTGTATATTCCTCATGTATTTACCAGTCATATGGGTTCTTGGGATGTCCCTCTTCCAAAGTGACTCCTAAATATGCATTTCTTGGTTCCTGTATTCTCTGTCAATAGTAGGCAGTATAAAAATGCTTATGTCCTTCCTTTCTGTATGGGTGCTTTCCTGTACTGTAAGGTAGAAACTCTGGGAATATCACTATATTTACATCCTGCTTGATAAAATATCCTTTACTTGGAACTAGTAACCTCTGTTGGACATGTAAAAATAAACACATGGGCTAGAACTCAGGGAGCTATAGTTCTGAGTGGGTATCCCAATCCCCACCAAGGGCTACATATATAAGCATAATAAGCCAACATGTAAGAGGAGGGGGGCTCCCCAGAGGTAATTTAACAAGAACCATACGATCAGGCATCTTGTTTACCAACTGCCAAATGCTCACCGAGGTCATCCAGAGTTCTTAAAACCCCACAACTCCAAAACCTACAACTCCAAGAACACATAATGAGGTGTTAAGTACACTTTGCAAGCCATGAAAAGGCAGAAGAAATAAGTAAGAGGTACTCTCCACCCTAAAGGACATCGCATATTGAATATGAGGTAAATGCAGGATATAACGCTTTATTAGATTCTCATGTAGCCACAGAGTTCCATTGTCCCAGAACCCCAGTTAAACACCAGTCGTACTTGTCAATCGAAGTTAGCCAGATAGTCTAACCCATGCCTAGAAAAAATTCTCTCTGCCATATTCCTAGTTAAGAAAAAGTGGGGACTAAGGAGAGAGGCACAAGAGTTCGAAGTACTAAGTCTGGAGTCGAAGGATCTCAGTTCCAAGGCAGCAAAGTGGGAAAAGTTAGGCAATGGGAGTTGTCACACAGCTGGGAGGTGTCTGTGGCCAAATTTGAATTCAGGACCTCCTATCTCTAGACCTGGCTCTCAATACACTGAGCCAACTAGCTGCCCCCTATTACATGTTTTTTGTTTTGTTTTGTTTTTATGAGAGCTTCAAGAAATTCATTGCTTACTACCTCAAGGAGGGAGGGAGAGAAGGAAAAGGAGAGAGAGGAAGGAAGGAGAGAATTTGGAACTCAAAACCTAAACAAAAAATTATAATTGTTTTTACATGTAAATGGGCGATAAATAAAATATTATTTTTTAAAAACGATCTACTCCATGTAAGTCTCTATCCTAAGACTCTAGAGGTACCAAACAATATAATCTTGGAGTGTTTTAATGCTCAGGCTAATAAAGATGACTGATTTCTTCTTTTTTTAAATTAATAATAATACAACCTCATGGGGAAAATCAGATATATACACAGATAAGTATGTCACAAGATAGAATGTAGTAGTGGCAGAAGATGAATCCAGACTCTAAGAAATATGCAAAAGAAACTGTCACTTTCAGATAGCGGACAAGATCAGGATCTGGGACTTGAAAGAACAAAAAGACTACAAAAGAGAAGATGTAGATGGAGTACAACTGAAGAGGAAGAAAAGAGAAATGAAGTTCATCTGCTCAACATTCCTCCTGTAAAGCAGACCACTGACCTCCCAGAGAAACTCACCCTTTAGCTTAAGGTCAACATTTCGTCTCAGCCAAGGATAGATTCCATAGCTTGGCATATCTTCTGGAATTGGGTTATCCTTTATCCATCCATCACAGGCAAACTGGAAAAAGTTCTCACAGGGATCCACAGACTGATTTATTTTGCTCAAGATGGCAGCAGCTGTGTTTTAAAAATAAGTAAATGAATTGCAGGGTTAGCATTACTGGATGCTATGCAATATTTTTCACAAAAATGCATATTTTAAATTAGTCAATATTTCTGTCCTAGACTTTTACTCTCCCATTACTCATATGATATAATAAATGTATAAATACTTAATTTAGTTATATAAATGTATAATAAGAAAACACATAATGTTTAGTATTACCCCATTCCCGTGGGTCTCAATACTGTAAAGACTGAATACAGACTTAGTGGTGATGTTATCATCGCTATCTTTTTTTTTGTTATTGGTATTGATTTGTTTTAGGAGTATTCGTTTGATAAACCAGCAGTAAGAGAACTAACAGCAACTGATTTTCTCTTACTAATACTTCCTTGACAATATGCACTCATAAATTATATTTTATGGCTTTTGAAATTATTTTTGTCTAATTAGTCTAGAAGAGATTTCTATTTTAGCTTATGAAAAAACTTAACCTCTTAAAAACTTAAAAAAGAAAAAGCTTAACCAGTTTTCAGCTAAAGATGAATGAATTGGCAAGTTCTGACCTCAATTTATGGAAACATTCTAAAATTTAGTTGCCTAGTCGGTCCATCCAATTTGGAGAGGAAAATGAGATTTTTTTAAAGCCCTCTAGTGAAAAATTTGTATTTGTTGTTGTCATGCAATTGTGTCTAACTCTTCAAGACCCCATTGATCATAGCTATCTAGGGGGTTTTCTTGGCAAAGCTATTAGAACAGGTTGTCATTTCCTCCTCCAAGGGATCCACCTTAGGTCAGGCATTCATTCAAAGGTTAAGAGAATTGCCTAGGATCAAACACAGCTAGGAATTGTCTGAGGCCAGATTAAAACTCAGGGCTTCCTGACTCCAGACACAGCATTCATACACCAGGCCACCTATTTGCACCCTAGACATAAAGAGGTTAAGTGCCTTGCCCAAGGAAGTACCTGAGGTTCCATTTGAACTCGGGTATTCCTGACCAGGAAATTTACTATAGGGTGTTCTCATTGGATTCCACCAGCACTGATTAAAGATATGCTTTCTTAGGAAGGGACTATAAAAAGACAAAAATAAGTTCCCTCAAGGGACCTAGTTATTGATGAAGGCCAGAACGAGACTGGTGAGGAGACTATTTTTAATTATTGTTTTTCTCCTTATATGCCATGTACACAATAAGGGCTTAATACATGTCTGTTGAAGTTGAAATTGAAGGAACATGAGTGGAGAGAGGAGACGGAGAAGTGAAATCAATGGGACTTGACAACTGATTGGATAGAGAAAAGGAGAGGAATGGAGGAGTCAGAGATCCCTGGAATGTTTCTGACCTAGTTAGATGTGGATTGGGCTGGAACAGATGGTAGTGCTCTCAGAAGAAATGGAGGAATTTGAGACAAAATAGACATAAGGGAAGAAAGGTGACACATTTAGTTTGGGAATATAAGTTGTTGGCAGAAGATGTATGCATTTGCATTGCATTCACATACATTTGGAAATATCTGCAAGAAGTGATAATTGGACTCTTAAGAGTTGATAAAATCAGAGGCAGCTAAGTGGCTCAGTGGATAGAGAGCCAGGCCTGAAGACAGGAAATCCTGGGTTCAAATGTGACCTTCCTGGGCAAATCGCTGACGGTCCATCTGTTTGAAACCAATATAAAGTAAAGGTTTTCTTTTTAAGTCAAGAATAAATAAAGATAAGTGGAGAAAGGTAAAGGTTTTTTTTTTTTAAGGCTTTAAAAAGGTAAAGGGTTTGTTGTTGTTTTTTTAAAGGCTTTAAAAAGTAAAGGGATTTTTAAAAATCAAGAATGAAGAAAAATAAGTCAAGAAACAAGTGAAAAGAAAGAAGTCAAGACAATAAGCGTTTCTTAAGTGCCTACTATTTACCACGAATCCAAAGCAAAGAAAAAACAAAAAACAATCCCTACCCTTGAGATGTTTATAATCTAATAAGGGAGAAAATGTGCGAATAACTATCCCAACAAGCTATGTAGAGGAAAAATTAGAAATCATCTCAGAGATAAAGCACTGTCATTAAAGGGAATCAGGAAGGCTTCTTCCAGCAGGTAGGAACTTAGCTGGGTCCCAAAGGATGTCAGAAGGGAAGGGAAGTTTGGAGAGGAGGAAGAGGCAGAGCATTGCTAGGCATGAGGTCCTCCACTAAAAATGCCTGGTGTTTTGTGTGTGAAACAGCAAAAAGGCCTGCCTCACTGAATCTTGGAGTACAAGGAGGGAAGTGAGGTCCCTTCTAAGAAAACTGCAAAGGCAGGATCAGCCTGGCTTTGAAAGATTTTAAAAGCCAAACAGGATTTTATACTTCACGCTGGCAACAACAGGGATCCACTGAAGATTATTGCACAAGGGAGTAACGTGGCCAGACAAATGTTTTAAAAAGTGGATCTTCCATTTGATGGAGACTTCAAAGAGTGAAAGCAAGCAGCAGTCTATTGCAATAATCAGGGTGAGAAGGGCTGGCACTGGGGCAGTGGCAGGATCAGAGGAAAGAAGAAGGAGCCTGTGAGAGATAGGATCAAAGGCAAAATCGACTGGACTTTGGAACAGAATGGATTTAGGGGATGAAAAAGAATGAGGAGTTGAGATGAGGCAAAGGTTTGTGAGCCTGAGTGGCAAGGAAGATGGGAGGGACTGGGGGCATGCGGGGAGGTCACAAAAGGTCATCAGATGTATCAATGAAGAGGTCATTGGCAACCTCTGAGAAAGCAATTTCAGTAGAGTTCTAGAGTTAGAATCCAGTTTAAAAACAGATGAGGCATGAGAGGTAAGGAAGATAATTAGTCAGCCAGCATATATTAAACACTTCCTCTTACTAGGCATTGTGTCAAGTACTGAAAATAAGAAGAGGCAAAAATAATCTTTGCCCTTAAAGAACTTACATTTTAATGGAGGCAGAGAGAAGGGAAATTGGGGGGAGACAGAACATAAAAAAAAAAACCATTAAAAAAACATAAAACATCCACAAAATAGGTGAAAGATAATCCAAGAGGGGAAAGACATCAGTAGCTGAAGGGACAAGAAAAGATCTCCTGAAGATGGGATTTGAAATCAATCTTGTAGGAAGCCAAGGAAACGAGGTCAAAATGGAGGAGCAAAGCATCCCAGACAGACATGAGAGACAGCTGTGGTGCAAGGCATGGAAATAGTAGATAGTAATGTTGTATTCAAAGAAGAGTAAGTAGGTGAGTTCAGCTTAATTGCAGAGTGTGTACAGAAAACAAAAGGTAGGGGTCGCTGGGTGGTTCAAGTGGATTGAGAGCCAGGCCTAGAGATGGGAGGTCCTGGGTTCAAATTTGACCTCAGACACTTCCTAGCTGTGTGATCCTGGGCAAGTCACTTGGCCCCCATTGCCTAGCCTTTACCACTCTTCTGCCTTGGAACTAATACACAGTATTGATTCTAAGGTGGAAGGTAAGGGTTTAAAAAAAAAAAAGAAAAGGTAGTATGGGACCAAGTTATGAAGAGTTTCAAATGACAGAGGACTTTATATATGATCCTGGAAATAATAGTGAGCCCTGGACCTTACTGAATGATAGAGTGGGAACTATGCTTTAGAAAAATCAATTTAGTCTATCAGTTGGGGAATGGCTGGGCAAATGGTGGTAAATGATTGTGCTGGAATATTACTTGCTGCCATAAGAAACAATGAGCAGTTTTTTAAAAACTCATAAAGACCAACACATGATTATGAATAGCAAAATGAGTAGAACCAAGAGAATATCATACATGGCTACAGATAAGAATAAATTGTGAATATTACTTCTAAAGAATGAACTGAAAATATGAAAAACAATTTATATATACATAAATTTAGATATACATTTAGAAATACAATTTAGATATATATCTGTCCCTCAGATGATGTCCTCTATGATGTGGGGAGGGAGAGACTGAGATACTTGTAAATAAATTCTATTAATTTTTAATGAGAAAAAATATAATTTTTTTAAAAGGAAGAAAATCAATTTGGCAAATGAGTAAAGGATGGATTGGGATGGGAAGAGATTTGAGGCAGGAAGACCTACACCATAGTCCAAATGAGAGGTGATCAGGAGCTGAAATAAAGTACTATCTGTGGGAGTAAAGAAAAGGAGGCAGAAATTAAAGATTTTAGGAAGGTAGAAAGAAACAAGATTTGCCACCTGATATGGAGAGAGTCAGAGTGAAAAACCAAGGATGACACTGTGGAGGAAATGTTTGGAAAGTTCTATTCTGGACCTGTTGAGTTTGAGATACCTACAGAACATCTAGTCTGATATGTCCAAAAAGTAGTTTTTGTGGTGGTCCTGGAGCTCAGTAGAGAGACTAGGATTGAATATATCAATCTGTGCGTCATCTTATAGGAATGTGAACTGAACCCTTAGGAGCCAAGATCACCAAGTGAGATAGTACGGAGCAGAAGTAGTAAGAGTAATGAAGTTCATTTTAGAAGTTTGACATTAAAGAGAGGAAAGCTAGAGAATAACTTGAAGCATCAAGAGAAGGATTTTTGTTTGAGGCTAGAAACAAGTTTGGAAGAGGACAGGATCTAGGATCTAAGTGGGGTGCCTTGGAAAAAGGTGATCCCCTCATCCTCTGAGACTGGAGCCAAGAAAGAGAAGGTGGGTGACGACCTAGAAAAGTTTTGTAGTATAGAGGAGAGATAAGGGAGATCATGACAGATGTTCTCCATTTTCTAAGGAAAGAAGGAAGCAGGGTTTTCTGCTGAGACTAGGGAACAGGGATGGCTTTGGTGGTTTGGAAGATAGAGAGGTTTGGGAAGAGCAGGGGATGATGTTGATTCAATAAGGGATGAGCAAAAGGATTCCAGAACAGCCCTGGGGACCCAGATGGGGATAGTTAACAGGAAGCCAATCAGCATAGCTTCAGGACTTTCTTCAGCTTTCCTTAGCACCTTGGCAGTAAGAATAAAGAAAGCAAATGCACAGGAACCTAAGGAGGAGGATCAGCAGGGTGTGAACAGCAGAGGAACAAGTCAATTTCTTTTTTGCTGTTCTGCCTATGTAGATGAAGAGTGAATATATTTAACTTATGAAGTGGTCCCACTAATGCACAATATTTGTAATGGCATAGAGCAGCCTTCAAGCTCATTTTTCTTCATATACCCATCTTATTTTCTGGCTTACATACAGAGTAAAGAAGGAAGAACAGGAAAAAAATAGAAAAGGGGAACCCTCAAACTCTCTAATGCCTCCTACTTGTCCCCCAGGTGTTCTTGCAGGTACTTAGAAAAACTGCAAGATCAGCTTTGACCGAGGCCCCAGGAAAACACAAGAGAGCTACATCACTCCCAGAGAATTTGGAAAGAAACTCACTCAGTCAAAACACTTAAGCTTGGGCTCTCCCATCTATTATTAAAGAAAATCCACAGCTGTGTGCTATGGAGCACTTTCTGCTGAAGAACTGGGATTTAAGCTTCCAAGGGACTAAGGTTGTCAAGATACCAAAAACCTCCTTTTCCCTAATTCAGTTCTTCTGACGGACAAAGAGAAGCCTGGGTGGCCTTAACTTTAATAAAAGAAATATGATGACGTGGTAAACCTGTAAATGCTCAAACCTCTCCCAAGTCATTCAGGGTAAGTGAAATTATTACCCTGCCTCCATCTCACACGAACTGGAGTCAAGAGGAGTGTATGGCATTATATCTTAACACAAGACCTAATGGTATATGTAGTGATTGAAATAAGGGGAGGAAATGGAATTGAAATGTCCTTCATCTTCCCACATCCCCTATCTCCAGCTCTCACTTAAAGAGATAGGCAAGATGGAAAAGAGAATAATGGAAAGGAAGAGAGGAGAGGAGAGAACAGTACTCCCAAGAAATTATTCCCTATTCAAGGAAGACAAAGTCAAATTAAAATCACCAAAAAAAGTTTTAGAGTTTCTCCTTCTCAGCCTTATCTGAGAGGTATCTAGGTGACTCAGTAAATAGAGGGAAAAAGTCTGGAGTCTCAAAGAACTGAGTTCAAATCCAGCCTCAGCCACTTACTCACTGTGTGACCCTGGGCAAATCATTTAACCTTCTTCTGCCTTTGTCTCCTCATTTGTAAAATGAGGATAATAAAAATACCTCTCAGGGTTATTGAGTGAGGTCAAATGAGAAAATAATTATAAAGCACTTGGGCCAATACCTGGCATATAGTAAATGTTATATAAGTGTTTGTTAGTTATTATTATTATTATTATTATTATTATTATTATTATTATTATTATTCCCAGCACAAGAAATAAAAGAGGACTTATTAGATCAGGGTTCTGGCAAATGTCAGCAGAGGAAATTCACCAAGTCTTTCTAAGTGTCAGATTGTTCATCTACAAAAAGAAATCATAGTCATATTCTACCCACTTCATAGAGGATCAGAGTGATGGGAAAGGTAGAAGTTAGTGAGAATCAAACTGTTTTGGACCACATAAATAGTCTGCAATTTTAAGAGCTATCTTATTTACCTCTTTTCTTCATCTCACATCTTAGACATGATCATTATCACCCACTAACTCCTCCATCACTCTAATCGCTAATGAAAAGATGGCTCTTCTCATTGCTAAAGCCAGCTTCTGTACGTATACCCTAAATCCCATCCTTTGCCATTTCTCCAACATACTGCCCCCTACTATTATCCTCATCTCATTCTGTAGTGTCTCCCTATCTACTGAGTCCCTTCCATGCTGATTATAAGCACACTATAGTCTCATCCATCCTTTAAAAACCCACACTAGATCCTGCCATCCTCAATAGCTATCATCATGTATCTCTCTTCTCTTCTAAGCTCCTTGAAAAAATGCATCTTCACTTAGGGTCTCCACATTTCCCTCTTCAACATGACTTCTGACCTCATCAGGCAACTGAAATCATTCTCTCTAAAGTTACCAGCGATCTCTTACTTTCCAAAACTCCATTCCTAGCCTTTTCTTAAATCTCCTCTTTCTTGACCTCTCTGCAGTCTTTGTCATGATTAATTCCCTTGTTCCTCTCTGAGTTTTGGGGATAGTCTTCTTTTTTGTTCCCCTTCTATTTGTCTGACCTCTCCTTGTGAATCTCATTTTCTGGATCTTCAGCCCTTGAGGCTCTGTCCTGAGACTTCTTTGTTGTTTGACAGGGCGATGGTGGGGGAGGGTTGTAGAGGGGTCTCTCTATACTCTGTCCCTTGGTGATCCAATCAGTTTTCACAGATTTAATTATCATCTCTATGAAGATGACTTCAAATTCATATCTCTTTCTCTCTCCTGAGTTCCAGTACTACATCACCTATTGCCATTTGAACTAAATATCCCAAAGTCGGCTCAAACTCAAAATACTGAAAACAAAACTCATCATCTTCCCCCACCCACCCAAATCGTCCTCTCTTCTGAATTCCTGTCACTGTTCTGGGCACCATCATCTTCAGGTTATCCAGGCTCAAAACCTCAGTAGTATTCTCAACTCCTCACTCTCATTTACTCCACATACACAATCAACATCTCCCAAAAATATCCTCTTCTTTCCACTCACATAGTCATCAATCTAGCTTAGGTCTTCATTAATAAATACTTATTTCTTTCCTTCTTTTCCTTCCTTCCTTCCTTCCCCACTGCTTCTCTCCTTTCCTTTCTTCCTTTGTTTTCCTTCCTCCTTTCTTTCTTCCCTTCTTTCTCTCTTCTTCCCTGCCCCTTCCTTTCTCCCTTCTTTCCATCCTCCCTCCACTTTCTCCTCCTTTCCTTCCTTCATCCCTTTCTTCCTCCCTTACTCCATTTCCCTTCCCTACTCTTTTCCTTTCCTCCCTTTCTTCCCTCATCCTTTTCTTTTTCCCTTCCTCCTTTCCTCCCTCCCTCTCTTTCTTCCTTCCTTCCTTCCTTCCTCCATTCTTCCCTACTTCCCTGCTTCTCTATCCCTCTCTTTCTCTCTCTCTGCTCTCTCCCTCCCTCTCTTCCTTCCTCCCTCTCTCCCTTCTTTCCTTCTTTCCCTCCTTCCTTCCTTCCATCTTTCTTTCCTTCCTCCCTCCCTTCCTTCCTTCCTTCTCAAGGTTCAAGCAGCTAGGAGGATTGCGGACTCTTCCTGTAGAAGGTGGCACGGGAGCTGTGCCTTTAAAAGAAATTAAGGATTCTGGCAAGTCCTAGATTATTGCAATAACTTCCTAATTAGTCTTTCTACCTTAAGCCTCTCTCCCCACTCTAATTCATCTAAAGCAAAAGTCTGACATGTCACCCCCTTATTCACTCTAGTAGCTCCCTATTATAAGCTTAAGGATAAAATATGAACTCTTTGACATTTAAAGCTCTTTATATTATTTTCCCTTTCTACATTTCCAGTCAACTTACACATTTATTATGACATTTCACACACATACAGTGCGGACAAACAAACCTACTCTGTTTTTCACATGTTTTTCACCTCATCCATCTCTATGCCTATGCACTGGTAATCCCTCATGCGCAGAAAGCTGCCTCTTCCTTCTCCTCAGAATCAGGAAAGGAGGGAGGAAGGGAGGGAGGAAAGAAAGGAAGGAAATATTTCTTAAGCACCCACTCTACCAGGCACTAGACTAAGTACTTTACAAATATTCTCTCATTCGATTCTCACAACAACCCTGGGAGGCTGACACTATTATTAACTATTTTTTAAAGTTGAGGAAACTAAGGCAGACAGCAATGAAGTGACTTGCCTAGGGCAGTCAGTTAGGAAATGTCTGAGGCTAAATATGAACTTGAGTCTTCTGGAC
The DNA here is from genome assembly GCF_027887165.1 of Monodelphis domestica. Taxonomy (NCBI): domain Eukaryota; kingdom Metazoa; phylum Chordata; class Mammalia; order Didelphimorphia; family Didelphidae; genus Monodelphis; species Monodelphis domestica. The sequence goes on along the minus strand of NC_077230.1, from coordinate 43,148,945 downwards.
TCTAGGCCCAATGCATCACCTAGCTGACTCTATCTTTATCTTCTATCTACTCCTGATATATTCTATATACACTTATTTATGTATATGAAGTAAGCTTCTTGAAGGAAGACACTATTTTTCTTTTTTCTCCATATCCCAACACTTGGCACCATTCCTAATGTATAGTAATTGTTTCATAAATGCCTGTAGATTGATTGATTGACCACAAACCAAATATGAGATCTTTGTTCAGTGACCAAGAAGTAGACATACTACTGGAGGAAATAAATCAGATAAATCTTGATTTTCTCACTATAAATAAGAACACAAATAAAACGAAGTTGTTGCTAAATGGAAGGATGGCTTATAAGGCAAATGGTGAATAAGGAAGCTGCAAGGTTTGGTTTAACTTGGATCCAAAAGTAACAAGAAATACATTTGTGTGGAATACTTCATTTTTATGAATTGCAATATTCATAATAAACATTTGGAAAAAGACCACTATGAAAACAGTTGTAGTTAATGTGTCATTAGTTGTAGAAATAAAGGTAGAGACATTCTTTAAAGAATTTGATAAGAACCTTTCAATTAAATCAACATATATCACTGTAATGGGGTGAGAGAGATGGTCAGGGGACCCCTGATCAGATGAGTACTGTCCTGCTCTACACCTGTTGAAATTACAGGATGTCAAGGACAGATAGACGTTCTGGGGTGAAAAGGGCAGATAACACAAATGTTGAGAAGTAAGCGCAACCCCTTTCATACTTGCATATTCTCAGTTGCGCCTTGTAAAGGATGACACTTTCCAACTTCGTCCAACAACCTGAAGCATACGTTAGGTGCTAGGCAATGTCATGAAGGGCACTTAACTCAGAGTTCAAATGATGTTCTTGTTTGTGAATAACATTGAATTGAACATACCAAGCCTCAGAGCATTACAGTTTCCCAAGTGGGATCCATAATCACTCCAAAGAGTCTGACCTAACTATATTTATTGGAAAAACCAAGTAAATGAAGGCTTCTTATTGTTCAAATCATAATACTCAGACAACTCATAGAACTGGGTCATCCACATACCCATACATCTCTTGGGCAAAGATAGAAAATTTGCAACAATCTGGGATAGAACTGAAGAGAATTAACTAGATGACCTTGAGGAAATCAAATGGTACTTTCCCTGAAACGAGAGGTATCTTTCAAACAATAATATTCTTCTAGGGATGATGCATGATTGTGAGTCATGGAATACAACAGATTCAAAAAATTAAAATTGAGCATCACCCAAAGGACAATGGAGAGGTGCATAATGGACATAGGAAGGTCACAACATTTCACAACTGAAAATTTTTTCATGAAAAGCAGCACAAATGGCATCATCAGAGAGAGAGAGATTTGAGAAAAGGGATGGTTGGTCCACAAGGCCAATAAAGAGTAAGCAATGACAGTCCACATACCCCATTGATATCTAGAAAATGGCAAGACCTTCTATGGAAAAGTCAGGAGAGGGCATGAATTTGAGTTGCATAATAAGGAGGTAGCTAGGTGGCTCATTGGATAGAGAACCAGGCATGAAGATAGAAAGTCCTTGGTTCATATTGGACCTCAGACATTTCCTAGCTGTGTGACCCTGGGAAGTCACCTAACCCTCATTGCCTAGCCCTTATTGATTTTCTGCATTGGAACCAATATGCTGTATTGATCTAAGACAAAAGGTAAGGGTTTAGAAAAAAAAAAGTCGCATAATACAAACAGGCACAGATGAAGTATATCACTGAAAAGAACCACATCAATGAAATCATACATACACAGATGTTCTGAAGAACTCACCTTGCAAGATTATGATGAGGAAAGCATTTTATGAATTATAAAGCATAATAAAAATATTATGCTGCCATATTATATAGTATTATAAACTATGGAAATGCGGGCTATTATTATTAAACTCAAATTTCCCCTATCTTTCCCTGAACCCCTTCTCTTTACCCTATTCCTAAGCTCAGAGTATAGGCATAGAAACTTAACCAGTTTTCTTGATTTTGATGAAGTACACTAAACAGGTGTTCCCAGGGCCCCTGGGGCTTCTGGGTTTCAAATTACATACTAGTGGAATATATCTTGATATGCTTTTCCAATAGAAACAGCAAACTCTCCGTTTTATTTTTAACATTCATAAGTCATTCCCATAAGTGAAAATTAAAAACAGAACTGCAAGAAGGAGAAAAAACCTACTACATGGCAGGTGGCCTTATTATCAAGGGTCCTTCTGGAAAGGAGCCTGCAAAATTATTATGGTTTGTGAACAAGAGATGGGTAAAGTTTAAACAAAATAGGTGTCCCATGGTGAAAGAGTGTTTGTAAATATTATGAATGTTAAAAGTTTAGGGTTTTTTTGTTTTTTTCTTTAGTGAACTCTTCCACCTCTCTAAATTTTTCTTTGTGTTCTCTTTCACACTCCTTTATCAATGTGATAAACAGAATAAACATAGAATAAGGTACATATCAAAAATGATAATCCAATATTTTCCTTAAGTGGTCCACCATCCTCAACTATACATTTTCCAAAAAATATTTTTGTGATAAGTGGGTATAGGCATCCTTCTAGATGAAAACAGGATAAGACCTAAGGACATAAATCATCCTGGGGGTGAAGATTTGTAGTGTGACCATTTACAAACTTAGAAATAAGTAATTGCTATAAATCAAGAATTACGTTGTTTTTGTTAATTGCCTAGACTTAAGAAAGTGTGAATAATGCAGATTAAACTTAAAAGTGATTACAGGAGCAGTTGGTTTGCTCAGTGGATAGAGAGCCAGGCCTAGAGACAAGAGGTCCTGGGTTCAAATATGGCCTCAGATATTTTCTAGTTGTGTGTCCCTGGACAAGTCCCTTGAGCCCATTGCCTAGCTCTTACCACTCTTCTGCCTTGGAGCCAATATTTGATTCTAAGATGGAGAATAAGGATTTTTTTAAGTGTATGTACATATATTCTCCTTGACTTAAACATCTACCAGCAAACCTTTGAATTGCTCTGCAAACATTGCTTGAGCTCAGCAGAAGTGCAATAGAAAGCTTGAGGAATGAAGTTATCACCAGAGCAGAGGCCTAGGGATTGTAGGTTAATAAGAATTATTATTATTAGGTAACTGGCATTTAGAGAGCACGATAAGGTTTGTAAAATGCTTTATATCCATTATCTTAATAGAGCTTCACAATACCCATGAGTGGAATATAAACCAGTGGGGGTGTGCCAAGATAGTTGGGAAGCTCTGACATGATTTAGCTCTGAAATGTTCAGTAATAAAAGAATGATGGAACCAAAACCCAAGACATGCACCAGGCAGAGACCCACATCACCCAACAATTTTTGTGGTTCAGTCATTTTTCAGTTGTGTGGCCCCTTTTAAGGTTTCCTTGGCAAAGATGCTGGAATGGTTTGTCATTTCTTTCTCAAACTCATTTTACAAATGAGGAAACTGAGGTAAGCAAAGTTAAGTGAATTGCCCAGGGTCACACTATTAATAAGTGTCTGAGGCCAGATTTGGACTCTGGAAGATGAATCTTCTTGTCTCCAGGACTGGCTTTGTATTCACTGAGCCACCTGGCTGCCTGACCTCCTTCTCAAAATAAGCAGGGGCCAAGAGAATCCAAGAAAGAATAATGAAGGAGAACTGTCTGCAGGATAGGTCTTGATCCTATTAGGACTTGTGATTTCCACTCTGATAAATATTGAAATAAACTAACAGGAGTCCTTGATGTTGTCTACCTAAAGGGCCACGTGAAGAATTAAGCAGAGGATCCCAAACATCCAGTTAAAGTTAAAGTTAAAGGGAAACTAATCAAGTGGGTAAAACTACAGAAGCTTAGCCTAGAATTCAACACTCTTCATCTTCATGGTTTTGATACACTATTCCCTTTATTTTCCCCTAATTTTCCCTCTTCATAATCTCAGCCTCTTAAAATCCTACTCCATTCTCCTAGCTCATTTGCAACAATGAAACCTTTCCTAATCCAACCTCATTTGATCTCATAGTATATTGTACTAATCTTATGAAATTATATTAAACTTATATTTATGTCTTAGATCCTTTATTGGATTATAAAATCATTGAGGGCAGGGACCATATCATATTTATCTATGAGGGATGAAAGAAGGAAGGAAGGAAGGAAGGAAGGAAGGAAGGAAGGAAGGAAGGAAGGAAGGAAGGAAGGAAGGAAGGAAGGAAGGAAGGAAGGAAGGAAGGAAGGAAGGAAGGAAGGAAGGAAGGAAGAAATTAAGGGAGTTAGGAGGGAAGGAAGGAAGAAATTAAGGGAGTTAGGAGGGAGGTAAGGAAGAAATTAAGGGAATTAGGTGGCAGGGAAGGAAAAAAGAAAGGGATAGAGGAAAGGGAAAGAAGGGGGAAAGAAGGAAAGATGACATGGAAAAAAGGGGAGGAAGAACTTCCCATTGGAAATATTCTCTGTGGGATACCCACTCACATATGACCTTATTAATCTCAATTAAAGATGGACATTTAATCTCAAAGAATACACATGTGGTCCAAAGAAACAATAAGTGAACATCTTAGTAGTATCATGTAAAACGTCTCTCCCTTATAGACTGGACTCAAACCTCAAAGATAAAAGTCAAGGCCCTTTGACTTCCAACAGAGCCTATTGCTTAAGAAAAAAATAAAATGTCTTTCTGTTCAACAATAGCCTAAGAGCTGCTAGTCTCCATCTGTAGAACAGTCTTAAAAGGGTTTGTCAGGGTGAGATGAAACTATATCCAGTGTGGATTGCCTCAAGACTGGTTTGAAAAGAGACTGTTCAGCCTTCTCATTTCCATCATAATTTCCTTTCAGAGAATATAATGCAGTTATTCCCTGCAAGCAAAACAAAAAAAAAAAAACCAGAAACCTCCTGTTCAGGATTCCACACATAGGGTTTTTTGAGCCAAACTTAATATTCAGTCAAAACTGCATTTTCAACACAGTAAACCTCCAACAAACAGAAGTCTAAAAATGTCACCTGTTTTTATTCCTTTCCTCAAGGTACCATAATTACAACTCAGTACAGGATGGAAAATTGTTACTTACCGACTTCAATGCATTCTGGCGTCAAGCAGTACTTCTGTTTAACTCGAAGATTTAAAAAACCTTGGCTAACTGAAAAATAGACAAGAAAAAAAAATAATAAATTACCTGTGGTGTAGTAAGCCACAGCAGAGGCATGGATTTCTACAGCTGAGTTGTTTGGGATAGCACTGGGCCCTTTTGGTTTTTCATACATTGTACAATGACAAACAATTTAATCTTCAGAGTTTCATCTTAGATGTTATATCAACCCCATTGAAGAGAAAAGAAAATCAAATCTTAGAAGCAACTGAGAGTACTGGAAAGAGCCCAGGCTTTGGAATCAGAAAATCTCTGTTTGAATCCCTGCTCTGCTACTATTTTGCTTGTATGACCTCAAATAAGTTATTCCTGTCTCTGGGCCTGGTTTTTTTCATTTATGAAATCAAGAGACTTTGACTAGAGGATTTCCCAGTTTCCTTTCAGCTCTTAATCTTTGATCCTAATGATTCCATTAGCGTTTGAATTTTTTGAAGGCAGGAACTGTATTTTGCTTTTAGTTTGTTTGGGAGGAAGGGGTTGTATCCCTAGTACTTAGTCGAGTGTCTGGCACAAAATAGACACTTAAGGGTTTATTGACTGATTGACCTGAAATCTGAGTTATGCACAGTATCTCTGAGCTAGCATTGGACATATAGAGTAATAAACACTTATATATGTATTCTAGATGTCACAATTACAGTCTTCATAACTGTTATCCAAGTCTAGATTGGCTAAACCAGAGTGGTTCATGATCAGGTTATCCTCCCCCCATCCCCACACAGTGATGAACTTTTAGGCCATAGCAACTCTCAAAGACCATTTATTAAAAGGAAAGGGATTGCAATAATCATTGGTGGAGGGAATATACATACCAACAAATCTGACCCAATTAGCAGGCATTTTTATTAAACTCCTACTCTACCCAAAGCACTATGCTTATAGGTGCAAGAATCTTACCTTCTACATAGGGAATACAAGATATAAATATATACACACACACACACACATATATATATATATATATAGATCTCTATATAATTATTTGAGGAGGGAGAGATAGCTAGCATCTTAAAGAAATAGAAATGGATTCTTTAGGAGGTAAAACATGAGACATTCCTTTAAAGGAAGAAGGGATTCTATGAGACAAATATAAAAAAAAAATTCCAGGCATGGAGACAACATGTAAAAAGAATACTGAGTTCATAATAATATGGATGAATTAATTCTATTAAATGAACAGGAAGGAGACCAGTCTAACTAGAACATAGAGTGAGTAAAAGGGCATGATATATGATAAGTTTGAAAGGCATTCTGAAGGTAGCTTTAAATGATCATTGGAAGAATTTGCATTTTATTCCAGATGTAGTACGGAACAACTGAAGTTTCTTGATCAAGGGACCATTATGGTCAGGCAAAAATTACAAATGCTTTTTTAAAGTAAATAGATAGGTAGGTTGATAGATAGATGGATGGGTGGATAGATGGATAGATGATAGCTGGATAGATAGATAGATAGATAGATAGATAGATAGATAGATAGATAGATAGATTGATGGATGGATGGATGGATAGATGGATGGATAGTTAGATATGGATGGGTAGATGGATGGATGGAGATAGATGATAGATGGATGGATAGATTGATGGATGGATGGATAGATGGATGGATAGTTAGATATGGATGGGTAGATGGATGGATGGAGATAGATGATAGATAGATAGATAGATAGATAGATAGATAGATAGATAGATAGATAGATACAGTAGACAGATAAGGTAGATAAGGTAGATGGATAGATATGTAGGAGTCCAGTGATGTTTTTTTTTTTTTCTATTGTAGAGAAAACTGTACTAAAGTGGAAAGGTTTTGTGGCTGAAAAAGAAAAATCCTGAGAATGTCTAATCCCCAATAAGGTACTTAGAATCAATACTGTGTATTGGCTTCAAGGCAGAGGAGCGGTAAGAGCTAAGCAATGGGGGTTAAGTGGCTTGCCCAGGGTCATACAGTTGGGAAGTGTCTGAGGCCAGATTTGAACCTAGGACCTCCCATCTCCAGGCCTGATTCTCAATCCACTGAGCTACCCAGCTGCCCCTAACAGAGAGCTTTGATATCCACCCTGATGTAGGTAAGAAATATCTTAATTCCCAGCCTTAGGATACTCTGCCCCTAAATTTTCTTAGGTGAGTATAGTGATTTTTGTCTAAAGACATGCAAAGGGTGTCACCATATGCAATGATAAGCAAATCCAATAAGAGTAGGCAATGTTTCACCAAGAAGGCATGAGTGGGGCTGCAGCATAGGAGTTTTAAGTACACTAGATGAGTTTCCAGTATATTCACGTGTCTCATGCCCTGCTCTTGCATTGAACATGAACGTATTTGCAAGAAAGTGTACCTTGGGCTTATGGAAAGGAAGTTCTATTGCAACTTTTCTGACTGTTCATTTTCTTTAAATGCCCTTGCTCTGCACTAATTATATCCTCTAACCAGAAAAAAAAAAAAGATAAACACTTTGGTGAGGCTCACAGATTATAGCTTTGAGTGGACAAAGAACTACAGGGAGTCTTGAGCCTGCCTAGCTAAGCAGGGGGGCCCTACCTCACAGAGTGGGACATTTTATCAGTGTCTGAGGCCTGAAAATGAGCTGCCCTGACTCCAGGCACACTAGCTGCCCCATAAATAAATGCTAGCTATTATTCTATATTATATTCAAGAATATTTCTCTTTCCTCCAAGTCATTATCCAGTGCCCTCAGAAAGCAAGTTTCCAGGGGGCCTATCCCAAAGCCCCCAGGGTTACAGTGTCTTACAAGTTTCCTGGCACAGGATCCAGGTGTTGGTGTCTTTCCCGATGGACCTAATTTCCCCAGCTTGGGAGCAGCATCGCTTCCACTGAGCCCCCCACAAGACTGCTCCCGAACACCACACAGGAACTCGCAGGAGTTCGACATGTTTCTTTACCAGGGGATTTATAGCAGCTGCAAGTTTGGATTTCAGAAATATTTTGGGTCACTGGGGAAATCATGCTGAACTCATTATTACTGTTATCTGTGAGCGGAAACCAGGAGTCATTTCAAGATGTCATCACAGGGGATTAGAGAATTCCATAACAGCATGGGGACCTTGGTCTTGATGTCGACCATCCAAACCCCCTAAGAATTGTCCGGTGGAAAGAGGCAAACTTGCTTACACTCCTCCAGGGAGGGGCTCAGGGAACTGTTTTGGTGCCAGGGTTTCAGCTAACAGGGAAATATCTGGAGATCACTTGATAATATGATTTTTAATAGCGTCCTAGAAAGAGAAGTAGAGGGGAAAGAATCTACTTTTGCTTTTGACTCCTTCCCTAGCACCCCTCTGAAAAGAGCACTTTTGCCTAGATTCTATTACAAATATTGGACAGCTGTAGTGGCTCAGTGGATAGAATGCCACTCATTTTCCTGAATTCAAATCTGGTCTCAGACACTTACTTGCTAAGCAACCCTAGACAAGTCACTTGACCCTCTTTGCCTCAGTGTCTCATCAGAAAAAAATGAGCTGAAAAAGGAATGATAAATCACTCCAGTACTTCTGCCAAGAAAACCCCAAATAGGGTCCCAAAAAGTCAGGCACGACCGAAGAACTACTGACTAACAATATCATAAATATCAGTAAATTATTTTTGGGATAACATCAGAGAAAGGCCTGCCTGCTTTCCAGAAATCAGCTTTTAAAAATGAAAGTGCACTTTGAATTTTCAAATTTAAATAATAATAACTTTGCTCTTCTATTTCTATACAAATCTTTCATGACATCTAAGTTATTCGAGTCACATATTTTTACAAAGTGATATATTGAAGGTGTCGGTTGGATAAGTCATTAGACATTAATGCAAATAAATGATTAAAAACTAAACCCAAGACAAATGATTAAAAGGCAGAATTTGGTGGGAGAAATGGTCCACAGCTCTGATTTCATGGCTTTGGCAAACTTCCTGTAAACTTCCTGCTGCACCGATGCAGATCAGCAGCTCATCTATAATCCACAGTCCAAGAGCGCTGCTTTGCCCTTTGAAAGGTTGAAAGTATTTGTCCAAGGTCATACAATTGTTTTATGGCAAGCTGGACTTGAGTCTGAGTTTTTCTTTTTCTTTTTTTTTAAACCCTTACCTTCCGTCTTGGAGTCAATACTGTGTATTGGTTCCAAGGCAGAAGAGTGGTAAGGGCTAGGCAATGGGGCAAGTGACTTGCCCAGGGTCACACAGCTGGGAAGTGTCTGATGCCAGATTTGAACCCAGGACCTCCCATCTCTAGGCCTGCCTCTCAATCTGCTGAGCCACCCAGCTGCCCTGAGTCTGAGTTTTTCTGACTTTAAGCTTGCAAAACAGACTGAAAAGCAAGCAAAAAGGAAATAAAGTTTAACTTTAGATGAATTAGGGCCTACATACGGTGTCGGAAAATTCTAGTTCTTTGGAGACTAGAAAGAGAATTGATTTTCATATTTAAAAAGTAAATCAAGGACAATAAAACTGGGTTAAAAATAATCTGACAAAAAAAAAAGGAATTGTTCCTTAAATCTAAAAGAACACAAAATAATTAATTAATTAAAGGAAAGATTATGTTTGATTTGTTTTTCAGTTATGCCTAACTCTTTGTGACTCTCTTTGCGATTTTCTTAGCAGAGAGTGGTTTGCCATTTCTTTCTGCAACTAATTTTACAAATTAGGAAACTGAGGCAAACAGAGTGAAGTGACTTGCCCAGGGTCGCACAGCTCATAAGTGTCTGAGGTCAGACTTGAACTTAAGAAGATGAATCTACCTGACTCCAAGCCCAGCACTTTATCTTCTACATTATCTAGCTGTCCTTTGTATTTTATTAATAAGATTTAAATAAAAGTAAAAAGGGAAATTGAATTTTTTTAGGGTTTCTCTTTGCTTAAGGAAATGAAGGAAGAAAAGAGACATATAAGACAGAAGTTTCTAGAAAGCACCAAACCTGGAAAAAATGTTATTTAATGACACTAGGAATGTTCACATCTATATGCCTCAATATTTAAAATCCTAGACAACTAAAATAAACATCTGAAAACACTGCTTAGGCTCTAACCATAATATTGGTGGCTCTTTATTCAGGGGGAAAAGAAAAAAAAATTTTTTTTTTGGCGTTATCACAGATCAGACACTATCAAAAGGGAAAGGAGCTAGAATTGGAATTTATAGATAGAGGTTCAATGGAGAGAACATTGACCTGGGAAGTCAGATCTGGTATACTTTCTGGCACCAACTCACTGTAAGATACTCTATCTAAGGCCTCATTTTCTTCTTACAAAATGAAGAGGCTGGCATAGACAACTGCTAAGAGTCTTTCCAATTCTACCATTCAACATTCTACATAGAGGAACGTACAGGAGTCAGCCTGGCAGCTCTGATTGAGCTGATTGTTAAATTTTCTGTGTAAGTGAGCATTTACGCCTCAGGAATAAGCAAACACTACAAATTAGAACTTGATTCATTGGTTTGTTGATTTCTACACTGAAGAAAGTGATGGAGAAAATGTTAATAATACAGATTAAAATCTGTCTCCATCTCTCTGCCTCTCTGTCTCATTCTTTCTCTGTCTCTGGCTGGTTGTCTCCAACTATGTCTCTATCTCTATGTTTTCCTTGTCTCTTTCTCTGTTTCTGTCCTGTCTCTGTTTCTCTCTCTCTCCTCTCTCTCCTCTTTTCTCTTTCTCCCTGTTTCTCTTTCTGTTTCTCTCTCTTCTCTCTCATCTCTCTTCTTTCTCCCTTCTTTCTCTGTTTCTCTCTCTCTGCCTCTCTGTCTCTGCTTTTCTGTGTCTCTGTCTCTATTTCTCTCTGTCCATCTATCTCTTGTCTCTTTTCTCTCTTTCTCTCAGTTTCCCTCTCTTCTTTTTCATTTCTCTCTCTTCTTTCTCTGTGTTTCTCTGTCTCTGTGTCTTTCTGTCTCTGTCTCTGTCTGTCTGTCTGTCTCTCTCTCCTCTCTTTTCTCTCCTCTTTTCTCTTTCTCCCTCTGTTTCTCTTCTCTCTCATCTCTCTTCTTTCTCCCTTCTCTCTGTTTCTCTCTCTCTCTCTCTGTCTCTCTGTCTGTCTCTGCTTTTCTGTGTCTCCGTCTCTATTTCTCTCTGTCGGTCTATCTCTCTCTTGTCTGTTCTCTCTCTCTGTCTCTCAGTTTCCCTCTCTTCTCTTTCATTTCTCTCTTTTCTTTCTCTGTGTTTCTCTGTCTCTGTGTCTTTCTATGTCTCCTAAATAAATCCACTAGAACTTGTACATTCAAATGAGAATTTTCTTTTCAAGTTGTCCCTTTAGGAAATCATTCTTAATCCAATGAAGCTGCCTTTGATCAAAACACGTGTAAACTTCTCCTTGGGGAATTGCATTTTGGGAAACAGATCCTGACTGGTTTCAGAGACAGCACTGAGTTTCAGAGGGGCTCTGCCACTTACTGGGCATAGGGCCATGGCTAAAATATGCCATCTCTCTGAGCTTCAGCTTCCTCACCCATAAGTTGGTGGTGATACCTTTCTTGACTCTCTCACTTACGATCAAATGACAAATTGCATAGGAGAACTCTTTTCATGACAATACAATGGAAAAAGGACTGGCTCTAGAGTCATTGGCTGTGAGTTCAAATCCCCTCCTACCTGTATAAATTTGGGAAAGTCATTTAACTTCTCTGTACCTAGATCCTTTTCTAATTCTAAAATCCATAAATCACAGGATCTCTGTAATTCAGTTCAGTAAGTGTGTAAAGGAAGATCATCTCATTTCTTTGTTATCATGTATTTTTTGATGAAAATCTGTATTGCCTACTTTGATACCCTGATGTCTTTCCTTGATTTTTGACTTTCTAAAATACAATCTTCTCCCAATCTCCACCTCCTTGAACCCCAAAGGCAGACATTTCTTGTTAGTGAGACTATTTAAAAGAATATGAAAAAAAAAAGAATATGCCGAAGGGGCAACTAAGTGGCTCTGTGGGTAGGGAGCCAGGGCTAGAGATGGGAGGTCCTGGTTCAAATCTGGCCTCAGACACTTCCTAGCTGTGTGATCCTGGACAAGTCACTTGACTCCCATTGCCTAGCCCTTACCACTCTTCTGCCTTGGAGCCAATACACAGTATTGATTCTGAGATAGAAGGTGAGGGTTTAAAAAACAAAAACAAACTGAGAATATTCTATAAGCCCTCAAGATAATTCTAAAAGAGGAGGTCCAAGGAATTCAATGTGGAATGACAGGATCAAAAAAATAAATGCCCAGCCTCATTTGAAGGTGACCACTCTCCCTGGGATGTCTAAAATCTCCTGTATTTGTTATCCCCCAAATCAGTCGCATTCTATCCCCAACCCCCAGCATAATGTTAGCTCTTCGAATGTTTTCTTTGGGATTTTGTCTATTCCCTGCATCTAACGCAGCCTCCCTCACAGGAAACACTTGAATTTCTAAAGTTGGACTGATTCCTTTACACTCTACAGGTGACGGTAAATTGTAGATCCTTAATACAGTTTTACACCTTACCCCACTTGGAACATTCAAGATAGGATTCCACTGAAGCATGGACTTAAAGCTTTTTAAAAGGACCACAAAGCCAAAAGGCCCATTAGGACAATTTGTACTCCCAGAAAGTAGGAGATGCGACCAATTTTCTAGATCTACAGCAACACAAAATGTGGGGAAATGGTTTTCTTCTTTTAACAGAGTTTTCAGACCACATAATTCTTACTCTTTTTAAGAGAATAGCAAATCAGCAGTTTTGCTCTGCCAACATAACTGTGGATTCCTGGATTCTCTGCATGCCACAGAACATATTCTCTACAGCCATGTGAATTGTTAAATACAAAGCCTCCCAAATGTCTCTGTATCTTTCTAGATGATCAATTAGATTTATACACAATGACAGGGTTAAACCCAGAAGGGACCTTAGAAACTGTCTAGGTTAGCTCCCTATTTTACAAATGAGGAAACTGAGGAACAGGAAGGTGAAACAACTTAAACTAAGTCAAGCTAAGGATTGATGGAGAGCAATAAAAAGAATATTTTCAAGTTCAAAACTGCTAAAAGTCTAGGAAATTCCTCTTCTTTAATCCATGAGGGATTTTTTTGGTTAGAAATAAATTTTTATCAATACCCACAGATTCAATACATCCAAGTCAACAAACATTTATTTAAAAGCTACTATATGCCAGGTACTATAATAAACAGTGGGAAGTTAGGAAAGGCAAACAGTAGTCCCTACTCTCAAGGAGCTCACAAAATGACTTTTCAAGAAGATATAGTACCATAATTTGATTTTTCTTCAATAAAATCTTCACTTCTCTCAACTTTGAGTATTTAGTAAAATGGAAATAATTTTTTTACTCCTCACCTTTGATTTCTAGAATATAAAAAACATATCCCATTTTTAAAAAAGATTGTTCAATTTATATAGATTACTAGTCAAACACTGATAAAAATCAAATGGAAAGAAAGCTCAACATGTTTCTGTTAAAGTAATAAATAAAGCAGGATTTTGTTTTGGTTTTCTTTTTTAAAAATTTAACTCAAATTAAGATTTATAGCATCTATAAATTCTGATCTTTCTGTGGGATGCTCGAAAGAGTTTGTCTAATTTTGTCTCCAGTCGGTCAAAGCAGCTTTCATTCAGATCAGTGTTCTAAATCATTTTCTTTTCAATTGAATAGAATCTCAAGATTGCTGCACATATCTTTGTAAGCAAACCCTAACGGACCCACATTTCAATAAAGTTCAGTCTATCAATCCCGAAGGAAGCCGCCAGTACCACCACCCTTCCCTTTGCTTCTAAGGGAGAACTTACCTAAGAAGAGAAGGGTCCCAAGAACAGCAGTCCCAGTGATGAATATGACCAAAGCAATTCGGATGGCTTTGTTGGCCGTCTTCCCAGTGCCTTGTTTTGCATTTTTGCCAGCCTCTGCTTCCATCAGATGAACTCTAGACGGGCTTCTGGAAGAAATTGGCTTTCCTCTGGTTGGTGATTGATCTCAATATGTTAGTAACTACCTGCTTCCATGGGCTTTCTCACTCGTTGTTGTCCTTATCAATGGCTTAAAAATACATTCCTGTTCCAAGTCTCTCTTTGCCCCTGTCTCTAGAGCAATTAAAAAAATAAAAATAAAAAACAATCCTCCTAATATTGATGGTTCTAGGGATCACCCTGGCTGAGTCTGGTGAAATAGACAGCGGCGATTTTATCCAAGTCCCTCTGAACCAGCTGTTCGTCAGTCCCCTTTATCAGGAGTTCTCAGTGAACATGGTTTACTGTGTTACCGAACAGATGTTTTAGCTATTTAAATGTATAGTCACTTAGAAGAGGAAAAAAAAAACACACTTGTATGTATCAAATCTGGACTCATGTCAAAACTCCTGGAAACCACAAGACTGACGGGCCAGGATTTTCTCTACCTACTCAGAGAGTTTAATTAACCACTGACCTCAGTTCCTTCTTTTTGTTGCAGCCATTCAGCTTGGCTGATTGGTCTTCATCAAGAAGATGCTGCCAGTGTGTGATTCTCTTTTTAAAGCTTCCTAAAAGTTCTTGGGATATCCTGTAGCACTTTATTTTAGGAACATTTTGTATGATTACATGTGCCAAAAATCAGTCATACTCCAGGGTAGTGCAAAGTAGCAATTAAGACGACCTACCAAGGATGGTGTTTTAGACCTTAAAAAGAAAAAAAGAAAAGAAAACCATTGGTGTGGGATGGATAAAAACCATCCTCCATCTGATACTATGAATCTTAAAAAGACTCTGAGAATATGAATTCAGCCTTACAACAGCAATTTCAGAAGGAGAAAAGGGTGAACTTATTTACACTTTTAGCAATTTTCCTGAAAGATATGCCCATATATTTTTCATTCCAGCCTAGAGGAGGTATTCATTAGTTGGTGAATTAGGGAAGAGGAGGAGGAGGAGGAGGAGAAGGAGGAGGAAATAGAGGAGGAAGAAGAGGAGGAGGAGGAAGAGGAGGAAGAGGAAGAGGAGGAGGATACTGCATTAAAAGTTGTTCTCTAGAAGATTCTCCAAAACAAATCTGAGGATGGTAGTATATTTGGAAAACAAATCCTTCCGTGATGTTAATCATTTGGTCTTAAAAATCTTTCCTTCTGGTTGTTTCATTCAATTTATCTAATATTTATTAAGTGCCTATTGCATGTAAGGCATTGTACAAAGTATTGAGGAGAAATGAAATATTCCCTACCATCAAGGAATATTCCCTTCACCATTCTACTGGAGGGAAGGAGAAAGTAATGTTGTCTTTATAAAATATAAATACAAAGTAATGGGGCAGGGGAGGGGGAGACCATCAGTCCAGGAATTCCAAGAAGCAGGGTAAGGAGAAAGAACATTCCAGGCTTGGGGGCAAGGCCTGAGCAAAATTAGAAGGTAGAAGGCCTTCTCATTCTAAGAACATTACTCGTGTCCCTGAATGGAAAGAAATACTGATAATCCATAGCATTAATTCAAAGAAGGAAGGTAAAGGTTTAAATATATATTTAAATTATTATATGTGTATATATATATACATTTTATATTATATATATTTCATATATTTATATATATATTACTTTTATCTACATATAAATATGTTTTGATGATATATATAAAACATGCTTAACATTTAATTGGCCCAGAGGATCAAAGGTCAAACCATTGATGTCCTTGGACTAGTTACAAAAGGTGATCAGGGGCTTTACTTCCAGGTTTCTGACCATTGCACATTTTCTCCCAGCTGGGTAACTAAATTAACTTGCGATTTGGTCAAAACTCTTCTCTTTTCCCAGCCTCAGTTCTCTAATCTGTTAAAAAAAAAAAGGTGATTGAACTAGACAATCCTTCAACGACCAGCATTCTGTGACTTCCATTATTACTAAATTGCAGTTTCAAAGCAGAAGGAATATATTTTAATAGCTGAGATGAAATATAAAATGACATTTTAATTTTTTTAATATAATTGTATCCTCCTCTTAAAAAAATGTGCACTTTAACAAACAAGCAGTTGAGTGACAGCTATGTCCCCAAAAGAATAAGCTTTCATGTCATGGAAAGATCCTGGGACAAGGTATCAGGAGATCTGGGTTTGGATCCTGGTTCCTTCCATTCACTTGCTGTGGGATTTAAAGTATCCTTCTAGGCTTCCATTTCCTCCTATGTAAAATTAGGAGATTTACAGGGTTCTTGCAAACTCTAGCATTCTATGATTCCTTTATTCCCTTTCCCTCTCAAGTTGTCAGCTTCCATGCCTAAAACAAAATAGAGACAGAAATAACACTGCAGTTGGTGCTTTTTGAAATTATAGCCTGAGGGACGTGGGTATTTCCACCTAAGAGGTAACAGACAAGATTTTCTGCATAGACTCTCTTAGAAGTCATGCTTTCAATCAAAGAATTCTGTATGCCAATTCTCAAACCAATGTGCCCTTGCAATGAGATCAGAACTCATCTTCTTCCATGCAATCAATCTCCTATCTTAATGTGAGGCTTGCAGAAATCCTAAAAATAGAGATTTAAAGCTGAAAGGAAGGGACCATCTGTAGACATTCAACCTTGTCAATTTTGCAGCTGAAGAAATAAGGCCCAGGGTCACATGGCTAATAGGTTTCTGAAGTAAAATTTGAACCCATGTCTTATAAACTCAAGCCCAACATTCTATCAACTATGCCATGTTCAGGACACTTTATTGGTGAGCTTCTGTTTAGGTTTAACATTCAAAATGGTTCCAGAAAATATGATTCAGGTATCTTGGTTGGCTGTATAATGGTTTTTTGAAAAGTCCATTATGAATGCAATTTTATATCTAAAATCTCAATGTATATGTACACTTTGATGGACCATTCAGTAATATATTCTTGGATCATTCTTTTATTTTTTTCTGAGAACTCAGATTTTTTTTTATTTTGAGTTGATTGATATCAAGATATCAACCACACATCAAATGATATGATATGATATTGTGAAGACTGGATTTAACTCTCCCCTGATTATAACAATGAAGGTACTTAGCTCTTCCCTGATTGTGAAGATTTAAATTATAATTCATGTCTATTTTTAGATTCAATCACAGAAAGTGCAAACACGATACTTAAAGTTGAGTGGGAAGATCTGCCCATGTTAGATCTAATCACCAAAGATGTAAACATCTCACTTAATCATTTAGTTGGAGGTGTGTGACCCACGTGTGAAATAGTGGGTAACGAATCAGAATCAACTGACTGCCTTCTGGGCAATCCTACAGCAGAGTGTCAACTATGATTGGTAGATGTGGAATTAGGGGAAGGCACAAGAAGTGACACAAGAGAAAATGTCTTTAAAAGGGGCTGTCACTTCCTGTGAGACTCAGTTCTTCATTTTTTGGAAATGGAGATGGGAGTCTTGGAGTGGAACTTCCTGTGAGAATTCAAATCTTCATGCTTTTGAGTTGAGGCTCGTGAAGAGGGGCAGAAGAATCTGCTGACTGGACTAACACTGGGTGAGTGAAAGGCTGATTCTTAACTGCTGGATTTTCTGAAGAGACTTCCCAGGTCCTCAGCTTTGACAAGGCCAGCTGAAACTAATTCTCTCTGCCTGGAGGGGCCAGGAGTAAATTACTTGTGCTCAGGCTAGATATCTTACCTTATCTTCTCTCTGATTTCTTGCTTCACTCTTTCTACATTTTGTAAATAAATTGTAAATAAAATCTCTTGGAATTAATTAAATTCCTGGGTACCAAACTCTTAAATAATCTAGTCCAACCCTTTAAAAATTAAGCCCCCTTTACCTTTTACAATATCATATGTCAGTCACACTCCAAAAATGACTGGAGGCTTTGGGTCTTTGTCAATGTTGCTTCTCACAAAAATGATCTCTTTTTTAAAAAATTTTTTTAGAATATTTTTCCATATTTACATGATTCATTTTCTTTCCCTCTACTCTTCCCTCCCTGTTCCCAAACCTGATAAGCAATTCTATTGGGTTGTATAAAGGTTTTCACTTGATACCTATTTCCATATTAATCATTTTTGCTATAAAGCTATTTTTTTAAAGCCTAATCCCCAAATCACATACCCATATATACATGTGATAAATAATGTCATCTGTTTTGCTTTTGCATTTCTACTCCCATAGTTCTTTCTCTCAATGTGGATAACATTCTTTTACATAAGTCCTTCAGGAGTGTCCTGGATTATTGTATTGCTACTAGTAGTAAAGTCCATTACATTGTATTGTTCCACAATGTTTCACTTTCTGTGTACAATGTTCTCCTGGTTCTGCTCATTTCACTCTGCATCAGTTCATGGAGGTTCTTCCAGTTCACATGGAATTCTCTAGTTCATTATTCTTTTCAGCACAACAGTATTCCATCACCATCAGATACCACAATTTGTTCAGCCATTCCCCAATCAAAGGGCATCACCATCATTTTCCAATTTTTTGCCACCACAAAGAGCATGGCTATAAATATTTTTGTATGAGACTTTTTCCTTATTATCTCTTTGGGATATAAATCCAGCATTGGTATTGTTGGATCAAAGGGTATGCATTCTTTTAAAGCCTTTTGCGTATAATTCCAAATTGCCTTCAAGAAGGGTTGGGATCACTCTTTTTTAAAATTAATTTTTAATGATGTCTTTTGCTTTTTGTTATTGTTGTTCAGTTGTTTCAGACATATCTGACTCTTCATGACCCCATTTGGGGTTTTCTAAGCAAAGATACTGGAGTAACTTGTCATTTCTTTCTCTAGTTCAATTTATAGAGGAGGAAACTGAGACATGTAGGATTAAGTGATTTGCCCAGGGTTATACATCTAGTAAGTGTCTGAGACCATATTTGAAATTCAGGGAGATGAGTCTTCTTCACTCCAGGCCTGGCACTTTATCCCCTGTAATGCTTAGCTGCTCCCTTCTGATTTTGGTTTGTTTGTCTGTTTGTTTTTTTAACATCATTATAATTACCCCAAATATGCCTTCCCTTCCCATCCTAGACAGCCATCCTAAATAACAAATAGTCATTTTGAAAGAAAAAAAGCAGGGGAGAAGGGGGAGGGAATCACCACAATTTATTGATATATTGAAAAGTCTGAAAACACATGCAATGTTTACCACCTGTGACTCTTTCACCTCCACTAGGGTTGGGATATAAGGAATCACTCATTCTTTTAAATTAAATTTTAAAAAATTAAAATTACAAAAAAAATTAATTTTTAATTTAAATTAAAAATAAATAAATAAATGAAAACCAACTTACTAATTCAATGAAATCAGCCAGTTCCTTAGCACTGCTAACTACATTAGCTTGGAGAGGAAGATATAGAAAATAACAGGTGCCCTTGGAAAAGTTCACAATATTGTTTGTAAGTCTTTTCATGAAGGGAAACTCTTTGAGAAAGCTTAAAACTCTCAGGCCCAATTTAGAGGGACTTATTTCTGCATGTTGTGGAGGGATGGACTAAATTTAATTCCATATAGTTTACTTCTACAAACATCTAAGTGCCACCTATAAATGGAGTCCTCTATTGGGCACAAAAAGAAATACAAAGTGGAGAGAAGCCATAATCTCTGCCTCCAGGAAGCCTATCATATAACAGGAAAGATGGTACATGTACAAATAACTATACTGAAATTAACCTGTGTATATGCCATCATGTGGCTCTGATCATTGTTCACCCAGGCCAGTTAAGCACAGAGGATTCTGGATCCCAAAACATCCTATGCCCACCCAAGTGATTTACAGATGTACTACCACAGGGAAAAGAGTAACTTCTAGGTTGCTCAGTGGGTAGAACCAGAAAACCTATCTTCCTGAGTTCAAAGCTGGCCTCATACACTTCCTAGCTATGTGACCCCGGGTAAGTTGCTTAATCTTATTTGCCTCAGTTTTCTCATCTGTAAAATGAACTGGAGAAGGAAATGGCAAACCACTTTAGTATCTCTGCCAAGAAAACCCCAAATAGGGTCACATAGAGTCAGGTGTGATTGAAGGATAACTGAGGGACAGGTAGGTGGTTCAGTGGACAGAGAGCCAGGCCTAGAGTCCTTTTTTATTACCATGCAAAATACACTTCCATATTGGTCATAGTTATAAGAGCCAAAGTAGCCATTTTAAGACAAGAAAAGGTAAAAGTTGAAAAAAAAAAGAATGCAAACTCCTTGAGAAAAATCACTATGCTTTTTTTTTTACTTGTATTTATATTCCCAGTACTTAGCCCAATGCCTGACACATATTAAGTACTTAATAAATGTTTGTTGTCTTATTGCTTGACCTAACCCTGTTTGCCACTCTCCCATGACCTCGAATCCCTCCACTCCTCAGTCTTTTCCCAGGCCATAACTCCTGCATTGACTATATTTTCCTCCCTTCCCTACACTGACCCCTAGGTGAACCAGTTTAATTCTCCATCTGCTTTTTTTTAAGCCCTTACCTTCCATCTTAGAATCAATACTAGGTATTGGTTTCAAGGCAGAAAAGTGATAAAGGCTGGGCAATGGAGGTTGACTTGCCCAGGGCCACATAGTTAGGAAGTGTCTGAGGCCAAATTTAAACCCAAGACTTCCCATTTCTGGCTTTCTTTCCACTGAGTCCCATCTACATTGACTTCTACCCTCAGTCCCTTGCCTCTTTATCCTATCATTAATCAAGTCTTGCAAAGTCACAACAGTAGTTTACTCCAACTATCCACAGTCTTCATTCCTGAATGGAGTAGGAGAAAATCACAAAACTGTACTGCCTTGGGCCACTACAAATTATGTTTAAGAGCCCTTCATAACGGAGTCCCTTCCTTTCCAGGTTTCTCATACTTTTCCTCTGCCCACACACTCATGATGCAGTGACAATGGCTTCATTGTCCATTCTAGCACGTGATAGTCCATCTCCTAACTCCATTTCTTTTCCCTGACTGTCATCTTTATCTCTTGCTTCCTGTCTTCTCTTGCTTCTTTTTTTATTTTGTTTTGTTAAACCCTTACTTTCCATCTTAAAATCAACTGATTCCAAGGCAGAAGAGTAGTAAGGGCTAAGAATTTGGGGTTAAATGATTTTCCTAGGGTCACACTGCTAAGAAGTATCTGAGGCTACATTTGAACCCTGGACTTCTCATCTCCAGACCTGGTTTTCTATCAATTAAACCACCTATCTGCCCTTCCCTTGCTTTTTTTCAAGACAATTCTAATCCCAAGTCTTTTCCAGGCAATGCCTTCCATTGTTAGTACCCTTTCTCTGATATTATCTGCCAGTTACACTATAGCTGCCTCAAAGTTATGTAGTCGTGTTCATATTATCTCCACCTATTAGAATGGGAATTTCTTGAGGACAGAGACTTTTTTTTTGCCTTTCTTTATATAAAAGACAGTTTCTCCCCTTAAATTGACAATCTAATTTGTAAACTGGAAAACACTATATAAATGCTAGCTGTTATTATTGTTATAATTATTAGTCTTTCACCAGTGCCAGCTGCCTAATTATTGGCTGGCCCTTCTGACCATCTCTGGCCTTTTAGTAACCCATCATAGAACAGGATGAATGGACTCAATGACTGGCCACACCAAAGATAAACCTGTCACTTTCATTGCCACTGTGGGACCCCAGTCTGTCCCTGAATGGAGAAGCTCTCTGTTCCCACAACTTCATCTCTCTTTACATTTTATCACCAGAATTTCCAGACAATCTCAAGACTCAGAGTCTAAGGATGGGAGGAGGCAGAGGAAGTGAAAGTAGTGCTTAAAAGAGATACACAAAATAGGGATGGACCTGTTTGTACAAAAATATTTATAGTTGTTCTTTTTTTGTGGTGGCAAAAAATTGGAAACTGAAGGGATGTCCCTCCATCAGGGGAAGAACTGAACAAATTGTGGTATATGATGGTGAGGGAATATTATTGTGCTATAAGGAATGATGAACTGGAGGATTTCAAAAAGAACTGGAAAGACCTACATGAACTGATGCAGAGTGAAATAAGGAGAACCAAAAGAACATTGTTCACAGTAAATCAAGCATTATGGGACAATCCCACGTAATAGACGTTGCTACTAACAGCAATACAATAACCCAGGACAATTCCGAGGGATTTATGAAAAGAATGCTATCCACATCTAAAGAAATGTTGGAGCAGAAATGCAGAAGAAAACATGATTTATCACTTATTTATCTGGGTATATAATTTGGGGTTGTGGTCTTATAAGATTACTCTCTTATAAAAATGAGTAACATGGAAACAGGTTTTGAGTAATAATACATGTATAACCCAGTAAAATTGCTTGTCAATTCTGGGAGGCAGGAGGAAAGAGGGGAGAGAACATAAATCATGTAACCTTGGAAAACTTATATATAAATTTGTTACTGGAATAAAGAAAAAAATCCCAATGAATAAATAAATAAACAAATATTTAAATAAACAAGCAAATTAATTAATTAATTTAAATAAGTAAATAAATAGAGAGACAAATAGAGAGATGTAAAGATGAGGCAGGTAGGTACCTCAGTGGAGAGAGAGCCAGGTCTAGAGATAAGAGGTCCTGATTTCAAATCTGACCTCAGATGTTTCCTAGATGTTTGACCCTGGGCAAGTCACTTAGCTCCAATTACATAGCATTGTTCTGCCTTAGAACCAATACTTAATATTGATTCCAAGATATACAATAAGGGTTTACATGCAAAGGGTTCCATGATGTCCAAGGCATGTGTGTTGTAGGACCAGAGGAAAGTAATAAACATTTTGATAAATCATGGAAAATTTCCTGGAGGTGGTAGCATTTCAATTAAGTTTTAATAAATGAGCAAGGTTTACAGGTAGATGGAGGTAGAAGGCGTTCCAGACATAAAGAACCTGAGGCAACTGGTGGCTAGCTTAAAAATTACTTGGAGATGAACATCATTAGATAAGGTGTTATCTTAATAGTCTAGGAAGGTGATAATGAAGGCTGTCACTAAAGTAGCATAGAGAAAATAAGGCACATGTGATGACAGGCTGGGGGCATGAGTCATTGGTGGCACCACTGACAAAAAAAAAGAAGTCAGAAGAAGGAATAGATTTTAGGGGGAAAATAATAAGCTAGGTGGCCTATCCAGTCCTTTCCAACTCTAAGATTTGATGAAATGATTGCCTAAGAAACAGCTTTCAAATTGTGTAATTTTAGCTAAATAAATGAAGGTAAACATACCTGGAGAAAAGACAAAAAAAACTTGATCCTAGACTTTCCTACCCCAAAATAAATTCTCGTTGAATTATTTTTATAGCTACATCTTGACACTGAGAAATAATATTTATGATTGGCCAAATGGTAGCTCCCTAGGGAAGAATCCTATTAGACAAAATAGCTCAGAATATGCCTGAGACCTGGGATAAGGCTGCTTCAGAGTGGCAACCAGTAACTATTGCTCTCAATTCTGTTAGATACAGTATTATATGATGATCATCTGTGAAGGACTAAACTATTATTAGCAAAACAAGTTGCCAAGATAAACACAGGAGACTCATGATGAAAAATGCTCTCCACCATCAAAGAAGGAACACATCATCTTTCACTTTTTCCTTTATGAATTTTTTCCTGTGTATGCTATGGGTCTATTAATGTCTTGTGAGAGGGGAGGAAGAGGAAATTTGAATACCAAAATTTCAGAAAACAATTATCAAGGGGGCAGCTGGGTAGCTCAGTGGATTGAGAGCCAGGCCTAGAGATGGGAAGTCCGAGGTTCAAATCTGGCCTCAGACACTTCCCAGCTGTGTGACCCTGGGCAAGTCACTTGCCCCATTGCCTAGCCCTTACCACTCTTCTGCCTTGGAACCAATACACAGTATTGACTCCAAGACAGAAGGTAAGGGTTTAAAAAAAAAATTATCAAAAATGACTTCTGGGGGTGGAGTCAAGGGGCGGAGTCAATATGGCCGTATAGAGGTAGCAAAAGTGCAGACCCCTGAAAACCCTTCCTCACTGATTAAAAACAAAATGCTCCTAGGAGACTGAAAACCAAACCTAAAAGGACAGAGCTAAGGAACTCTCCTGCTGGACTCAACTTAAAAGGTATGCCCCAAAAAGCCTGATTTCTAGAACACTAGGGTTTAAGGGGAAGGAAGAAGGAAGGTCCAAGGACCCCTCCCCTACCTACAGTACTGACCCTCCAGCAGTGGCTGGAATCTCTGGGCTGGCAAGGATGCTAGTCTGGAAGGAGTACCTTGTGGGCAAAGTTGTGCCAGGCTCAGAGCTCTGAACACCAGTGGCTGGGAGGCAGCTTGAGGAGAAGCATAGAGGAGGCAGCCTAGTTGTAGCAGTGGAGACACTCCATATAGCCCCCTCTTTCCCAAGGTTTTGGCCTCAGGGCACATCCAGTTCTGCAAGTTCAACTCTACTGGGCTTAATCTCATCAAGCCTTCAGAGTGCAGGGAAGCTCAAGCTCCAACACCCCTCCCCCACAGACTGTGCTGAGAGATTTGCTGACTAAGCTCCAAGGGTGAAGGCTGACAGAAAAGCCCCAAACCACAAATCCAGCACATAATGAGAGGCACAAGACTACAGGCAACTACAGGGGGGAAAGAAGGGGAAAATATGAGCAAACAACAGAAAAAGAAAGAAGAAATTACAATCGACAGCTTCTATACAGGCAATGAACAAAAAGAAAATACAATTCAAAATACAATTAAGAGAGGCTTAAGACGACTGGGAAAAGAATTTAAAAAGCAAGATAAGTCATCTGGAAACAGAGGCACTTGAACTAAAATGAGAAAATAATGTCTTGAAAGCCAAAATTAATCAGCTTGAAAATGAGGCAAAGGAGATGAAAAATGAGACAAAGAAGATGAAAGATGACCTCCAAAGAAAATCAGACCAGAAGGAGAAAGATGTGCAAAAAGCCAGGAATGAAATTCAGTCTTTAAAAACCAGAATACAACAATTAGAAGCAAGTGACTTCACAAGGCAGCAGGAAACTATAAAACAAAATCAAAATAATGAAAAATGTGAGGAAAATATGAAACATCTCATTCACAAAACAGAAGATTTAGAAAATCATTCCAGGAGAGACACTTAAGAATCACTGATCTACCGGAAGACCATGACAAAAGAAAAAGCCTGGACATCATCCTACAGCAAATTATCCAAGAAAACTACCCTGACATTCAAGAACAAGAGGGAAAAGTAGAGATTGAAAGAATCCACAGATCACATCCTGTACTTAATCCCCAGCTGACAACACCCAGGAATGTTAAAATTGCTTCTATGTGTAATTAAAAAAAAATTTTTTTTTAAAGACTAGATATCCAGAGGTAGATTAGGCCTGGATAAGTAGGCCTAACAATTATCTTCACAGAGATAATAACTGAATCCACAGGAACTGATGAGTTCACTAAATAAGATAGGAGAGAGAGAGAGAGAAAAATAGGGTTCAGGACAGAGCCTTGGGAAACACCCAAGATTAGTAGGCATAACCTGTTAAGAAAATAAAGTGGAAAGTTTTGATTACATAAAGTTGGAAAGCTATTATTAAAAAATCAATGAAGTTAAAAATTAAAAAGTGAAATACTTAACTGCAAGGGAGGGGATTTTACTCAATTTCTCTGGTTATATTGATATCAAAGATATGTGCTGTAGGATGGGATCAAAGTTCACTAAGTCAAAAGGAGAGTCAGGAGGGAATTGAATGTTGGGCAACCTAGACCCTTGCTAAAAATGGAACCCTGAAGGGAATTCATTAATAGGAGAAGGGAAGTGGCCCAATGGGGAGACATTTCAGAGTGAGGAGGTCTCAGGTGAATTTCCAAAGTGAAACCCTGGAGATATGATGACAAAGTCATGAAAGTCAGAAGTAGAGCCAGGTGGGAAAATGCTAAGAATCACTAATGATTATGTAAATACTTATCCAAACAACTATGAGGTCCCACCTCAGATCTATTAGATTAGCAGATATGACAAAAAAAAAAAAGAAAGTGACCATCACTTGAGATACTATAGGACCATGATGGCAAACCTATGACATGTGTGTCATCACTGACATGCATAGCCATTTTTTATGACATGCCACCACATGCAGGCTCAGTGGGCCTCAGGCCCAGGAGCCACTGGGGGAGCCCCCACCCATAACCATGGCCATGGCCAAGGGGGTGGAAAGGGAAGGCTGATCCACACGCTGGTCTCTGGAGGCAAGCACCACACCAGGCAGCTAAGGCACAGAGGGCATGAAGGCAGGCAGGATGGAGGGTGGCAGCTGCTGCTCTCACAGTGCCCCCGGGACAGCTGGATCAGGAGGGGCGGGATGGGGCAGGGCCTATGGAAGACTGGGCACAGCTCTAACCCAAGTGCAACAGAGGAGTCTCTGGAACCAATTACCAGATACTTTTAGAACCCTGAAAAATATAGCAATGGCTTTACTCACAATTTTTCCCTCTATATACTTTTGTGAGATCTTATTCTCAATGTTAAATAATATCAAAAACAACAAAAGAAACAGATTGACAGATGAAGTCAGTAGCACTTACTTGGGCTTGAAGTGTACAAAACACCAACCTTCAATTGAAGATTTAGCCAATGAACTTCAGCAACAAAAAAGTCACTAATAGGCAGGTTAGTTAAAGAATTCCCCCTCCCTCTCACTTATCTTAGTTCATGGCACCCCACACAAGTTAAATAATATCAAGACCAACAAAAGAAACCAACTGACAGATGAACAAAGAAGGCACTAAGCAGGTAAGTTAAATAATTAGTTTTTGGTTTATTAAATAGTTACATATTATAATTATACATTTTTGTTATTTAACTATAAATATCATGAAATTATGATTTGGGTTTTTTCTCTAAATGATACACCACCCGAGTTATGCTCAGTTTTTTGGTGAATTTTGACACACCAATCTCAAAAGGTTGCCCATCACTGCTTTTGGAAGACAGGCACAGATGGGCCACCAGTTTTACAAAGCAATTTGGAATTATGTATATAAGTATAAATTACTAAATTCTGCATTTTTATTGATTCACTGATATTACTACTTGGATTGTACCCAAAGTGATCAAAGAATTAGGAAAAAGGTCTATATGTATAAATTTTTTTTTAAATAAAAGCTTTTTTTATTGTAGAAAAGACCTAGAAACAAAGAGAATATTCATCTATTAGGGAAATATTAACAAATTATATAATATTAATGTAACAGAATTTTAAAGAAACCTGGGAAGACTTTCGTGAACTAATTGTGCAGAGTAAAGTGACCAGAACCAAGAAGATTATTAATACAGTAACATTCATCAAAGTTCATTAATGTCCAATTACTCATGACCCCATTTGGGATTTTCTTGACAAAGATACTAAAGTGGTTTGCTTCTCCAGCTCATTTTACAGATAAACAATGTTAAGCAATTTGACTATTATCATACACTTAGTAAGTGTCTGAAGCCCACTGTGCCACCTAATGTAAGAGAATAACAAACATAATAATTAATATAAAGTAATATAGTAAAAACATTATTAAAATATTGAAAGGCTTTAAAAGTTTGATCAATGAAATGACCAATCATAACTACAAAGTAGTGTTGATGGTGAACTCAAGGTACAGAATAAGATACATTTTAAGGAATGGAAAATGTATGGATGCTTACTTTATCTATCCTTCTTTGTTCAAGGATTATATTTTATTTATTAATTTAAAGTCTCCCCTTGTTCAGGAGAGGCTAGCAAGTAATAATGAGGTGAGAAAAGGAGGAAGAGAAAGAGGAGAAGGAGGAAGAAGAGGAGGAGGAGGAGAAAAGGAAAATGAAGAAGATAATTGAAACTTTTAAGTACATAGAAGAAAACATAAGGAAATCCAGAAGCATGTCAAATTTGCTATAAATATGTTTACTATATTAATATAAATATATTATAAATTATACACATATATTTATTTTTTAAATCAAGCTATAGATAACATAGATTTGTGTTTCTACATATTTCTGTTCTTTGTTTGAAAAAATGTCTTTTTTGGTGTTTGTTAAAATTCATAATTTTTTTTAAAAAGAAGACATTCTGAAAATTTGAAAATTGTATTAACCTATAAAATTAGACAGAATGTGACATAATAGATAAAGAAATGGCTTCAGAACCTAGGAATATCTAGGTTCAAGTCCTGCCTCTAATACATACTGGATATGTGACCATGGGCAAGTTCTTTAACCTTTCAATATGTCTAGGCAACTTTCTAAGTCACAGAAATCAAAGAACCCATAATGATCCCTTTTTGAAGTGTGAACAAGTTCTTGGACTGAATTGGCAAGAAAACATGGCACAAAAAAAGCAAAAAAATGGTCATACCCACTAAAGGTAAATAGATAAGTCTGCTGGCACAGAAATCTGCCCATAAAATTAATCAGTTTGTCAAACCAGTTCAGAAATAGCTTTATAGGTTATAATCCCTATATCTACCAGAGAGCAGAAGGGGATTTCACTGCCCACCCCTTCACTGGTCATGACCTCTAACAGCAGAACTACTTGTACGACACATCCCATCCATCAGTTGATACATTTCAAGAATGTCAAGAGTCAGATTGTGGGAGCAGCAAGGTAGATCAGCAGAGTAGGAGTCCAAATTTGAACGCAGGACTTCCCATTTCTAGGCCAGGTTCTCAATCCACTGAGCCACCTAGCTGCTCCTTTTATATCTATTTATCAGTTCATAAAATATCTTTTTTAATATGAAAAATAATAAATAATTAGAGAAATATTATCTTTCATTTTCTTTTTTTATTGAATTTTTTAAATTGCATAAAGAAACAGTTTTTGATGATTGTCTTCTGACATTTTGTGATCCAGATTCTCTCCCTTCAATCCATCCCCAACCCAGGCAATAAATAGTCTGATATGTTATACCAATGTTTTGATGCAATATATATTTCCATATTATTCCTCATGATAGAAGACACATATCATGCAAACAACAAAAAACTCATTCTTTTGTTTTATCTATTTATTTTTAAACTCTTACCTTCCATTTTGGAATCAATACTATGTATTGGTTCCAAGGCAGAAGGGAGGTAAGGGCTAGGCAGTGGGGGTTAAGTGATTTGCCCAGAGTCCCACATCTAGGAAGTGTCTGAGGCCAAATTTGAACCCAGGACCTCCCGTCTCTAGGCTAGCTCTCAATCCACTGAGCCACACAGCGGCCCCAAAACCTTTTAAATTTAAATTAATCAAAATTATTAATTTCACATTTTATATTATCTTGTTGGATCATAAATTTCTTATTCTTAAGATGACAGGTAAACTTTTCCATGTTCCCCTAATTGTTCATGTTATCACTTTTTTTCCTAGATCAAGTATTTATTTTGATTTTATTTTGGTGTATGGTTTAAGATGTTGGTCTATGCCTAGTTTCTGCCATGTTTTCCTGATTTTCCAGCAGTCTTTTCTCAAATAGTGATTTGTTCCCACAATAGCTTTGTTGACTAGGAAAAAACACAGAACTATAGTCAGAAAAACCACTCTTTAATTAAGGAAAGGGGTTCAGTGCCATATTAAGACCTCCACATAGAGTTGCACGCTGTTCTGAGGTTTGAAACTGGTAGCTCTGAACACTGACCCCTGGGAGAGCCAAAGGTGGTAGATTGACAACTCCAAGGAGCCATTAAAGTTGGGGAGCTTAAATACCTTTCTAGGGGGAACATGGGAACTGAGAGTGAGGGGGATGCTTGATTGGTTTTACAATGGTAACAAAGGAAAAAGAGGAGTTCCAAACAGGAATAACAGTGAGGGGCTGATACTTTACAAAACCACCAGGGTAGAGGATTTTGGCAAGGGGGGAGAAACCAGTGGGACAAAAGAGATACTTAACATGTATCTAATGGCATTAGCTATTCCCACCTAAACTACCTTAAGGTCTATTGTTAGTCTGAGACCAGTGAAATTGGACTTTCCCTCAGGGAGGAACTCTCAGGTAATAAGATCAAACCTGGGGCTTTCACCTTTAAGCTAAGTAAACTGGGGATCATTAAATCTTTCTAGAGGGGTCAGCTGGGTAGCTCAGTGGATTGAGAGCCAGGCCTAGAGATGAGAGGTCCTGGGTTCAAATCTAACCTAGCTGTGTGACCCTGGGCAAGTCACTTAACCCCCATTGCCTGGTGCTTTCCACTCTTCTGCCTTGGAACCAATACACAGTATTGATTCCAAGATGGAAGGTAAGGTTTAAAAAAAAAAATCTTTCTAGGCTACAAGTTTGGGGGTTTCTGGATTCCACATCGACAGCTGGGATCTTTGGATTTATCAAACACCCAGGTTGCCATGGTTACTGTATATCAATTACCTAACCTATTCCATTGATCCACTATTCTATTTCCTAGAAAATTGTTTTGATGGTTACCAGTACATAGTATTTGTCCTTGATTTTCCAAGAAGACGATGTCATGGGGTGATAACTGGAGTGTATGTAAAGCAGATTCAGATGAGGCAAAGTTGCACAAAGCCATCAGCCGGACTCTCTCTTCCAGAGTTATCCAAGTCCAATGGCAAGTGTAAGAGTTAAAATTCAACTGTTATGATTAAAATTTAGGGAAAACTGAGGCAGGTAGAAATTAGTTTCTCTCTGCTAGAAGTATTATATTTTTATGAGGTTTATTAAAGATTAAGAGCTTAAGAAAATACAAGTAAGAAAAGCACGTGTCTAGGAGGGCCGAGAGACCCAATTCAATTTCACGTACATCATGAGAGACGTGTCTGCTTGGAAGCAGAAACAGGAAAGACCCCTCAATAGGCGGATAACTCCTTTAAATAATAATTTGTGATCTCGCCCAGGTGAGAATTCAGTGTGATTACAAAGCATTCTGGGAAGTGAGCAAGGATTTCTGGGGACTGGAGTCCTGGGTTCAAGTCTCCATTTTTTACACAAGTCAAATCAGGATAATGGATAATGGCCCTGGATGCAATGGACAACCTTGGCATCTCTGATGACTAGCCAAGTTCTAAGCTTCCTCCCAGGCTTCTGGAAGAAATTATTATCTGCCCTTCCCACTGGAAGGAAACTTCCATATATTTGGGGTACACATCCCCCCCCAACTCATCAACAGGCCTAGGGCCCACCAGTAACCCTCAACCTGGTTTGGCCCATTTACTAAAAAGCTTTACCGGTGTGGCTGCTAAACATGCTACAGCTTCTTTTATCCAGGTGAGAGTAGAGTGCCAGGTGGACATCAGAGGTGAATAAGCAGCCCTTCCACCAGCTGCCAGGCCTTGAATCCCCATAGAGAGAGATATATATGCCCATCACTAGATGTGTGTACATACAATGCATCATTTGGCATATATACAATTTCCATATGTGTATTTAAAACATATAAAAAGTAAAAGCAAAAATGATAAGATAGTCGAAGGAGGGAGGGAACTAGCAATTAGAAGGAACAGAAATACGGTGAAGGAAGTTAGGAGGGCATACATTCCAAGAAGGGAAGACATGAAGAACTGGATGCAAACGATAGCAAAAAGGGCAATGTGGCTAAAAGAAGGAAAGTCATGTTATAATGGGGCATGGAATGGTAGACTGGAACTTGAATGTGGAGTATCTTAAAAATCAAACACTAGAATTGATATCGAAACCTAGAGAGACACAATAAAAGGATCATAGATTTAGAGTTGAAAAGGACCTTAGTCTAAGCCCTTCTTTTTATGAATGAGAAAACTGAGGCAAAGAGGGGTGAAAGGGCAGGCCCAGAGTCCACAAAGCTAGTAGAAGGATTTCACTAGACCTGCATCATTTTAGAAGCTGTGCCAAAGGAACTGGAAGAGACTTGAGGCAGAGAAACCAAAGAGTAGACTTTTTAAATAGCTCAGGTAAGAAGTGATGAGGAAGTGATAAATGTCAGACCATACAAAGAAGATATGAGAGAGATGTAAGCAGAGGAAAAAAATTTGGTAACTGATTGAATGAGGGTGGCAGATGGGTCAGGAAGAGTAAGGAGTCAAGGAAAACATCTTGGTTGTAAACCTCAAAGATTAGAAAAACATCGGTACCCTTGACAGCAAAAGAGAACTTTTGTTCAGACTATAAAGGGAAATTAAAGGTTGTGACTTAATCTAAATTTAATTGGTCACCAGGGAATATCCCAAATAAAATACCCAAGTCAGTTTGGAAATTTTATGGTGGTTTAATTGGGAATTAAGAAGAAGAGAGAGGGAAAGGGTATAGGATTTCTCCAGCCTAGCCTGTGCCAGGGGGAGTTCGAAGACCTCCTCCACGAGGTCTTCTCAGAAGATTAGGGGCTTCCTAAGAAGATAGTGTTTTGGAAGGTAAAGGAGAAAAGAATCAGCCTATACTCCAAGAGAGCTCAGAGAAGATGCCTCACCTGAACTAGGTTACTAAGCTTCCCCCAGTAGTGTATCAAGGACACTTACCGTCATTGTTGGGGGGACAGCAAGGTGCCCCAGTGGATAGTCAGACCTGGAGACAGGAGATTCAGGGTTCAAATCTGGCCTCAGACACTTCCCAGCTATGTGACCCTGGGCAAGTCACTAAACCCCCATTGCCCAGCCCTTACCACTCTTCCGCCTTAGAACCAATACACAGTAGTGATTCTAAGACAATATATGGGTTATTAAAAGAAAAGAAGGGAAGTGAAAGGAATGGACTGGGTTTCAGAATACAAGTTCTGTTTGGAGATATTGAGTTTGAGATCACTCTGGAACATCCAACCCAATTAGGAAAGAAGGAAATAAGCATTTATTAAGTAACTATTATATTCCAGGCACTGTGCCAAGCACTTTTACAAATATCATCACATTAGTTCTTCAAAACAACCCCCATATGTTTTATTATCCGCACTTTACAGATTAAAAAAACAGAGGTGGACAGTTTAAGTGCTCATAACTAATTAGTATCTGAAGTTCAATTTGTCGTCTTTCTAAATAGGTAATTTGTGATGCAATACTAAAGATGAGGGGTCAAGGGGGGAAGATATGATAAATTCTTGGGAGCTGATTAAATAACCAAGAAAGAGCATCAAGTAAAAAGTGAGCTCAAGGGATAGCTGGGTGGCTCAGTGAATTGAGAGCCAGCCCTAGAGACGGGAGGTCCTGGTTTCAAATATGACCTCAGACACTTCCCAGCTGTGTGACCCTGGGCAAGTCACTTGATACCCCGCCCCCCAATTGCCTAGCCCTTACCACTCTTCTGCCTTGGAACTGTGAATTTCAAAACTACTCCACCCTATTCAGACCATTCTTTAGAAGATGGGATTTAGCTATTTCCTGATCAATAACAATAGAGATACTTGGAATAACAGAATCAGGTCTTGTAAACTACAATCTCCACCCTACTCCGGGTAACAAGGTTAGGAAGGGTTGCAGCAAAACTCAAGATTTAATTATTTGAGAATATGGTCTTCAACAGACATGTGCAAAAAAAAGGACAGACCTCTGGGCGGTCTTAGGTCAAGCTAGAGCCACTATTGGCACATGTGAGACACAGGAAGTGAGGTAGGGGCAGCCTCTGGAGTTCTCGGGACTTCCTGTGAGGAGGGAGAGTCAGTTGGAGGCTGGTGCTTGGAGTTGGAGGAGCCCACAGACTGTTTTTCTCCAGTTTGGTCATGTGAGTGATAAGGACTGATCTCTTTTCCTTGCCTTGGCTATCCAGGGCCTTAAGCCCGCTTTGGCTCACCCTGAGCAGAGTGGGTATTTAAACCCTCTTTCCTTCTCTCCCCTTTCCTTCTCTCTCTCTCTCTCTCTCTCTCCCTCTAATACTTTCTTCCTCCTGTTTGTAATTAAAACACCATAAAAAAGTTGGCAGTTGACTTGAGTGTTTCATTTAGGAATTACATAGCTGAATTCCTTGGCGACCTTAAATTAATATATATCAGTCTTTTAAAGTGATTTCAATATCACAGAACCAATACATAGTATTGATTCTAAGACAGGAGGTCAAGGGTATAAAAAAAAGGAAAAACTTGGTGTATTTATGGTTGGCAAGAAAGAATAAACTAGATAGGGAAAGACTGAAAATTAGAGAGGAAGACTTTTATCTAATCTATTTCTAATTTGCCCCTGCAGAGTTCTAGGAAGGTAACACTGGGTAACACTGACCCTTGGGGCTCTATGTGAGTGAATGAGTAAGTGTGTGTGTGTGTGTTTTAGCTATTGGCTGAAAGTGGCTATACTGGTAAATGTTTAACAGCTTCCTGGAAGAAAAAAATAAATACATCTACAACACACTTTTAAACTTAATTTTCATTATCATTTTAAGACTAGAAAATTAAAAAAAAAATCAGGCCCTTGTCATTTGCCAAGGTGTAAATGCCCACACTTAAAATTTAATAATCAGCTCTCAAATCAATTTAAGTTGGCTAGAGCAAACATACAAGTGTCTTAAGATTCTATTTTATGAGGCTCCTAAGAGCTCTAAAGGTTGTAGGGTTTTTGTTCAATTTTGCCTTAAGGTTTCCTCA
Organism: Monodelphis domestica; assembly: GCF_027887165.1. Taxonomy (NCBI): domain Eukaryota; kingdom Metazoa; phylum Chordata; class Mammalia; order Didelphimorphia; family Didelphidae; genus Monodelphis; species Monodelphis domestica. The sequence goes on along the minus strand of NC_077230.1, from coordinate 43,114,512 downwards.
AACTCCTTTTTAAAAAACAATAAATCCATCTTCCTTATGAAAAAAAAATAGAGAGATGATTATGGGGGCAATCATCTAGAGAAGGCAGGAGGGGATGCGATCAAGGGTGCATATTTCTGAACCTGAGCCTTTTGAATCTTAGGACCAGTACTCTTCCTGCCACCCATGCTTGTTGCTGTGGGTTTAGGGTGGAGAGAAGCTACTTTTGGCTCAATGTAAGGAAAAACTTTCTAACAATCCAAACTATCCAGAAATAGAATTGGATGCCTCTCAGAGAGTAGATGGATCCCAATTACCAAAGGGTCTACAAGGAGACCACTTTTGAAGGATGTTGTATATGGAGAATTCGTGTTACGGTGGCCTCTCAAGTTTTCTCCAAGGATTCTATGAAGAAGACTCTTGATAGGTACCAAGGAAGGCAGAGTCTAAAATGAATCTTACTAGCCATTCTGCCATTGATCATGAATTCTAATAGTCTTTCCAGATGAAATGACTGTAGTTTTAAATCTCATCGTATTGATGTGAGGCAAACCATATGTAGTATGAGTTGTCCAACTGATCTCAGAATCAGATAATCTGAAGACAATTCAGAGGTAGTGGTCCAACCACTTATGACTCATGCCTCATGACTTAATTTTTCCAGTCATATTCTAGACATGAGTCACATACCACCAAGTCTCACTGATATCCTTGAGACTTAATACATCTCCTTGTATTAAGGTCTCTAGTCCACCTTGGTTTATTGTCATAACTGGCTCATTTTTTTAGGGATATGCAAACCCAGAAGTTTTATTGCTTTCCCTCTTATTGGACACTGCCTCCATGAATTACCGGGTTCCTCCATCGATATTTTTCTCTCAGTGGTATCTGGCTTGGAAGAAATATATGTGGGCCATTTTCTCCTTTGCCCTCCATTTTCAGTTTAAAGCAACCTCCATCAGATCCATAAGTCTCAAGACAGCTATATTTTTACCAGATCTCAAAAGATACATTCCATCCTTAGTCAAGAGCCTGAAATTCCTATATCTTAATTCAAGATTTAGAAATCCAAATACTGAGATGCCATTTTTTATTTAAAAAAAATTTATTTTAGAATATTATTCAAAGGTTGTATATTCATGTTCTTTCCCTCCCCCATCCCAGAGCCGATGAGCAATTCCACTGGGTTTTACATGTGTCATTGATCAAAACCTATTTCCATATCATTAATATTTGCAATAGAGTGATCATTTAGTCAAAGTTCTCATTGAGTCATGTGATCTTTTTTCTTCTGCATTTCTACTCCCACATTCTTTCTCAGAAAGTGAATAGCGTTCTTTCTCATAAGTTCCTCTGGGGGGCAGCTGGGTAGCTCAGTGGATTGAGAGCCAGGCCTAGAGACAGGAGGTCCTAGATTCAAATTTGACCTCAGACACTTCCCAGCTGTGTGACCCTGGGCAAGGCACTTGACCCCCATTGCCTAGCCCTTACCACTCTTCTGCCTTGGAACCAATTGATTCCAAGATGGAAGGTAAGGGTTTAAAAAAAAAAAGATTGGGAGGTGATCAAATGGCAAGACACTACATGGCTCCCGGTCACAAAATCATCTTTAGCTTCCTGCTGAAATAGAGGGATTAGCTCAGTGGACCCAAATTCCAGTCCAATCTTTGACTTTTAGTACCTATGTGATCTTGGGCAAATGATTTAACTTGCCTAGACCTCAATTTCCTCATTTTTAAATAAAGGAGTTGGACAATATGACCTTTTTAGAGGTTCCCCACAAGTGTAGATATATTATTCTGTAACCTTTGAGGAAAATATTGATATAAAACAAGCTTTACTTTGAAAAGAGTGAAGTAGACACTTTATGTTACAGTTGAAGTCTGAAGCAAATTTATTAATAATAGTATACCTTAAACATTCTTTTCTGTTTTCAACTTTAAAAAAACGATCAAAATCAGGCAGGGCAAATGTCAGAAATACACAGATTTCATGCTCTTGGGTGCAGACTTGAGGATGTTTGGGGGAAGGGGGCTCAGTGAGAAGGAAAAAACCACACATTCAGGAAAAGCTGACCTTTACTCCCACAGAGATGCACGGTGGACACAGATGGTTGCTCAATTCTAATCGAGGTAGAAAAGTACCCAGGCCTAGTGAGGCCAGGAGGAGCCACTGAAAATACAAATACCTTGAGTCCCTCCCAACATCCTGAGCCACTAGCCAATAAGGGGTAGTTGCCTAAGCTGTCTACTTTTCTTCACTCTGAAAAGGCAAGGTACTCCTGTGAAATCAGAGATCCCAAGGACATCCATACCTTGTTTAGTATATCAATTCCATAGGTTTTGAATAATGAATGATACGTGTATAACTCAATAGAATCGCTTGTCAGTTCCAGGAGAGGGTAGGGAAGAGGGGTGGAAAGAATCATGAATTGTGTAACCATGGAAAAATATTCTTAATTAATTTTAAAAATAAAATATAATAAAATATGGTGGACCTTTAAAAAAAAAGCATATTCATTTCAACTCAATTAGATTAAACCAAAAGTTGATGAGATATAACACTGTGCCAGGCATGGGACTACAAAGACAAAAATGGAGAAAGTCTCTGCCTTCAGGAACTTTGCATCTACTTTGGGAGTGGGAGGAGATATGACATACACACATATAAGTAAATACAAATTTCAAGAGGATAAGAGCTGTAACAATGAGTGATCAGGAAAAGGCTGGGGATTCTCATTTAACCATATCTAGAAGAAAGGAAGTCATGGAATGAGATAAAAATCCTTGTTTCAAATTTCTCTGATAAGGATTTAGTATCTAAGATATGTCATCTATGTAGATGAAAATAACATACAAAGGTAAATTATATTTATACACATATATACAGATATGGATATATGATTCAAGTCATTCGAATAAATGATTAAAACATGAACAAGTTGTCAAAAGAATTGAAAAGGTATTCTTTTGGAAATTTAAGAATAAAGTAAAAAATCTTAAATTCTCCCAATCATTAATATTGAGAGAAATCCAAAGTAGAATAACTCTTGAGGTTTCACCTCATGGCCTACAAATTGAACAAAGATGGCAAACAATGACAAACGTCAATGTGGAATGTTTGTTTTTAGGCACAGTAACACATTATTAGTGGAACAGTAGAATGGTACGACCACTTTGGGAAAGCAGTTTGGAATTATACACATAAAATGACTAAAATGTTCAAACCCTTTGAACCAAAGACTTCTTTACTGGATTTATACCCCAAGGAAACTATTGACAAGAAGTCCCCATGTTTATTAAAATATTTACAGCAGCACTTTTTGTGATGGCAATGAATTTTAAACAAAGTAGACATCTATCAAGGGGGAATGGCTTAACAAATTGTTTTAAATTCATGTAATAGAATAGTTATTCAATGTCTGTCTCTTTGTGACCTCATGGACTATACTATCCAATGGGTTTTCTTGACTACAATCCTAGAACAATTTGCCATTTCCTTCTCCAGAGATGAGACCCAATGTCACAGAGCTAGTTTCTGAGGCCAGATTTGGACTCGGGTCTGAGGCACCTAGCTGCCTCCTGTCCTGTGCTGTAAATAATGATGAATGCAGAGAAGCATAAAAAGAGCTACATGAATTGATGCAAAGTGAAGGAAGCAGAGCTTAAAAAAAAAAAATAGTAGATCCAATACCAATAACAATGGAATGGAAAAATACCCATAATATTGAAGTGAGCATAAAAAAATGATCAAGTATTGTAAAAAATAGACTTGAACTCTGGACTTCAATCCCCACAAGCCCTTGCTCCACTTCCCCAGAATGCCTTGTAATCTCACCTTGGCCGAGATCGAGAAAGGATTTAACCTGATTGCAAAGGTTTTTGTGGCTCTTTTTGGACTTCCGTTTTGGAGCAGACGTGGCTCTTTCCATAATGTAGGTGAGGTCTTGTCTAGGCCTCTGGGCCTAGGCACATTTTCCTTATCCTGTATTTTCTTTAATCCTTAATAAACCTCTAAAAAATATAATACTACTTGCAGAGAGAAACTATTTTCTACCTGCCTCAGTCTCCCCTAAATTTTAATCTTTACAGTATGACTCGAATGGAGAGATATGAGAGGACACTCTCTAAGCCCTGGTGGCAAAAAAGGTGGCAGAATCACCGGTATTGCACATTGCACATGTTTTAGGCCTTTTTCAATGTATTAATCAGTTACAGATTTTTTTTTTGTCTTTAAAAAATACTATTTGTCATATGAGATAGTTCTCTGGGAGAAACAGGAATACTGGAAAAAAAGTATGATATAAAAAAAACCACCCACTGGCATTGTGAGTTACTAACCTAATCCTAATCGGCAAAAAGCTAGGATCCTTCAGAGTCCCACCCTTGCACTGCTAGTTCTGCATTCCAGCCAGTTCTAGAGGGAGCATCAAGAAAGCAGCACAAATTTTTTGGTTCTCAGATAATAGATCTATCCCTCAGCTCTGTCTCTTTCCAGGTGGCTTTGATCATCCAAGGGCCATGGCTGTACAGAACTCATCAGTCAGAATAGCTCTGTGACATCTCCTAGAAAGCTCATCTCCTTGCTGAATCTTTTACAACTTGTTTTTCACTAAATTAGAAAAAGGAATGAGACAATGTCTAATCAATGATCTGTCAGATAACAGGTTCCTATAACTTTCTCTTGGATCCAGGTCACCCCCAATTGGTACATAGGCATGTGGAAAACCAAGAAATTTGAGGACATAATTTAAGGTACTTGTGGTCAAGCAGATATTGCAGAAAGGGAAATTTTAGGCCATATATCAAGGTACCTCTATATCAGCCTCAGATAGTCCTAGAATAGTAGGTGTACCCTAAAGAACACAACTTATCTCCAAGTCAAAAATGAGAAAACCTTACAAAGGAGCTTTCTAATCTCTGCCACAATATACTCCATGGCCTCAGTTGGGTTATCAGAATTTTGCTAGATATCAATAAGGCTTTTACCAGTCGGTGTCCTATTGGAATCAAAGACCTCTAATCATTGGTAACTATAGCCTCATGGAGCAGAGGGAGAAAGACCCTACTAAATCAGTCTCCTCATCTCTGATCCTGAATTCATGTTACGAGTAGTTAAGAATTGTCATTTATTTTAGAATCTCAATTGGTTCCTGAGCTTGGCTGCTTCCTCGCAAAGGGGTGGGAATAAAATATGAATGAAGGGCTACAAAATGAGGTATATGTAGAGGGAGGTAATATAAACTAGGCATGGTAGGCAGCACAAAAAATGGGAGAGAGCATGTTAAGTGCAGATAACAGCTAGTAAGACGACAAATTATTACTGGCAAGGTGTTTGGGAATATTCAAAAGAATTCTTCATCATTCAAATTTCGTGGGCACTTTAATGCTAAATGTCTGTCAGATAAAGATCCTGTTCTTTCTCCCTAGATCTTTCTATTGTTTAGATTTACTGAAAGGGATGAATCAATTTCTAGTATGGCATTTTCTAAGTAGGAAGAGACAGTACTAGAGGCCAAAAAAAAGTTGCAAATATTTTGGTTGCCAACAAATTTAATGATTCCTTTCAGAATTGTACCATTAATGATGACATTCAATTATGTGCTTATTCACTCAGTTATTTGTGTTCAAAGAATTATGTTAAAAGTACAAAGATTTTCTTTAAATGATGGTTCCAGCTCCAATTTGTACTTGTCTTCCTCAAATAGATTTAATAGGCTGTTTATCCAAAACAGAAATTAATACTGGAAAAAAAAAAATCAGACAGCCATTTAGCACTGGTCCAACGATTTAAGTCTTTCTCCACACATAAAGCAAAAATATAGACTTAAAATTCATTTTTTAGAAAAAATAAGAATTAATTTGAAAAATAAGGTTGAATAGAGGTAGAGCATCCTAAATATGAACTTCCAATGGTACTGGAAACAACTCCACCTCACCCCCCAGAAAAAAAAAACAACCCTAAACTAAATTTCCAACTCATTTGAGTGAAAAAAAAAATGCATTATAAAAATGAAAAATTCACCATTAAGTTTTTAGTGCTTTGAAAAAAATGCTAAGTACATTTTGAGAATACTTGGCATTTAATCTGTAATATGCACAGTTAAGAGTAGGCTATGGATTTGATTCTACTTTTGAAAGCAATAAACAGATTTTTAAATTATAAGTTAAATGTTGAAAGTAAAAAAAGAATATTCAGGTCATTTTCTCATTCCTTTACATCTATTCTTCTTCATACAAGAGCAATTTACATTTGAAGAAAAAAATTTTTTCTATGTTTCAAACTTTCATTCTGTGGCAGGATTAACTTACTATCTCGGAACTGTGGGTTGCTTTCTGGGAGATTTTGGTGGCCATTTCACTTACTCTGGGGCCTCAGTTTACTCCTTTCTATGTAAAATAAAAATGCTGGATCTCTAAGATCTACCAATCAGGGAAATGTATTAATTACCCGATGAGTGACAAGTACTGTTTGAGGCACTAGAGGACACAAAGATAAAAAGGAGACAAGTTTTGGACTTTAAAGAGCTTACATCCTACTAGGAGAGGTGATACATATTCTTGCCTGGATGGATGGACAGATATACAGATGATTACAAGATGGTTATATAAATGACTGATGAACAGGCATAGATTTATAGACAGATAACATCCAAAATAAATAAGGTATTTGGGACAGTTAGGCAACAGCAATGAGGATTGGAAGGGAAGAAAATAATTCTGATCATAACTAAGGAAAATGTATTACATGTAACTGGCAAAAAAAAAAATAAAATTTAAAGAGTGCAAAAAATTGATAGATACTTCTAGTTATAATAAAGGGGATACTGGAGTTGTCTATGGATCAATACTAGAGATGGCTTATGGATCAAGATTTTGCCTACCCTCCTCCCTCAAATGCCAAGCATTTTTTCCACCCTCTCCCTCCCTCCTTTCCCCTCCCCCTCTTAGTCACCTTCTAAGTAACTCAAAGGTGAACTGTGAGGTTTAGAAAAGATACTTTTTCTCTCTCTCAAGTTAGGAGATTTATTGGGGAAGACAGGACAGAATGAAGGACAAGCTAAGAGGGAAGAGGTAGTCCCTAATCTATACAAAGAGTTAGGAGCGTATTGGGAAAATGGGCAGTTCAGTCACAACTGTGATACAAAGTCTGTCAGGGAATCACTAGCAGGGACAATTATTTTCTTTTTTGATGTTTTCTTTTGCAATATGGTGAATATGTAAATGTTTTGCACATTTTTAATCTGTATCAGTGCTAGTCTTCTCAAGGAGCAATGGGGGCCGGGAATTTGGAACTCAAATTTTATTTTTTTAAATGAATGTTAAAAAATGCTTTTGCATGTAATTGACAAAAAAAAATTAAAAACACTCTTAAGATGCCTGTTACTTGAAAAATAACTTTTTCAAACACGTGCACAGCTATATAAACTACAAAACAAAAAGATACTAGAAGGAATCTCCTGGGGAGGATGGAAGGAAACGCAATGAAAGATACATGGACAAGGGTTGTCCCTGGTGAATACAACAGCCACTTCATCCTCAGAGATTGGAGACGGTGGACAATGACATCAGAGTAATATAAATAAAATGGAGAGAAAAGAGGGGATCTTCCAGGAATGGACAGATTTTCGGTGGTCCTCAGCAAAGAAGGTGAGGTGAGGGAATGGCCAGGGATCAAAGAGGACAATTTTGGGATGGCTACTATGGGGAGAAGAGCCTCGCTGTTGTGAGGACCTGGCTGATATAAGCTTTAGGCCACAGTTCCTACCCAGCTCTTTCTTCATTGGTCTTAGGGCACAACCTACTAACATCCACCACCATAGCATGGTATAATCAGGACCAAATGTTTACTTTCCTTAAATTCAACATCCCCTCACCCCTACCCCAAAAGCTAGACATTAACATTAGAGTACTAAATATAATGATCTTGGTAAACCAAATTGCTATGTTCCTGGCAGTCCTTCCCTGCCGTTTCCCTTAAACATTTCTATCTAAAATGATGAAGGAAAAAAACCCTGGAAAATATACAGCTATTCCTTGAATACATTCTTCCACCCACCATCCGGAATTTCCATTTTAGGCCTTTAAAAAACTCACTTTATCCTGTCTCCAAAAAATGAGGCGAGAAGGGAGGGGGGAGAACTATTTTATACCATGCTTCCCCATGTTTGAAGTGTTTGTGTGTAGAACAAACATCAAGAAGGAAATGATAGTCCAGTCTGATCACAGGGATTCGACTTGCTCAGGGTCCATTTCCCTAACGATAAATGGGACAGTTGCCCAATCTTGTTCCGGATGCCCGAGATTAAACGTTAATAAGTATATAACCCATTCCCAAACACCAGTGTCAGAAATTATATTCTCTCAGCTTACTTCTTATTCCCAGGTGCACAGAATCCATCATTCTTGGCTGTGAACCATTCTTTTACATATTTTCAAATGCTATCTACTAGACAAACTGGAAAAAAGGGCCACTAAACTTTACATAAGAATCCCTAAGGGCTATATATTGGCATAAAAAGCCACATTAATGTTTTTATTTCCCAATTACATTTTAATCTGTTTAAGGGGTCACTTGGAGATGTGGGTTTGACACCTACCTGTCATCTAGACAAGTCTAAGTTGCAGAGAAAATGATGACCTGCACTGGGAGAGGGAGTTTTCCTCACCTCACCTGAGAGTGCTATAAACCAATGAAATTATATAATTTTGTAAAAGAATGAACAAAGCAACAATGCTATAGTTATAATTAAATCACATAACAGAGACCCAATTTTCTCACAATTTGGTGATTCAATAAACATCTACCGCTCACTCCAGGTCCCCCTATCGTATCTGGACCATCAAAGGCACAAACAGGTACCTCTGGCTACTATCACCCATAAAAATGAAGTCTGTAAGCTCTTTAATTCAAGGGCTTTCCTGTGGGGATAGGAAAGAAAATGAGGGTTGTCCCACGACCAGTGAACAAACACTGGGACTAAAGATGGGATTCCTGACTCCTGGACCATTTCATTAATTAAAACAACAACAGAACCTCTCTGGCCAACGTCTTCAGGGCTTGAAGCTGGGAAGAGGGGCAAGCTTGAGAGGAGACTGCAGCACTTTCTGAGATGGAAAAAGAAACAGGCACTATATCCATGCTCCCCTCCCTTTCCTACCCCTCTAACACCAAAAGGTGCTTTGCCTGGGGGACAGGGGAGAGGGGGCCAGATCAAAAAGAGGAGGTGACCAACCCAAGCCATGGGGCAAACCCAAACCTCTATACAACTTTGGAAATGTTAATAAGACCCAAATGATTGAGTCAACTGCCCAAGTGGTCATAGCATACCTTTATTTAATATATGCACTGCACTAAGGCAGCAGATACATTGCCAGCAGTCTTTCTTGTCAAGCACAGTCAAATCACTATCAATCAAGTTTTTTTTTTTTTAAATACTTAATCACATTTCTAGGTGGAAGCAGCATTTGGTGCAAAGAATACAAATAAACATGAACGAATTCTTGGTACTTGTTGACAGGTGTGGAGTTGAGCTCAAAACTATGTCCACATTTTCCTTTCATTGTAAAAAAGTCTATATTGCGCTCTATAGTATGTTCAATCAAAAAGCTCACTGTACAGAGGGAATCGAACTTTAAATTTTACACTACAGCATTAAAAATAAATCTTAAAATGACAGTGCTTCATTCTTTAAACATTTCTTCAGAATCTCTTTAGCAATAGCAAATAAAGTCACCAGTATTCAGTATTTGCATGCCCATCTTTTTATAGTAACTACAAAATATTTTGAAAAGCAAAAGTCATTCTTTCTCCACACAAATAATGACAATAAGAAAATTATAGGAGTTGTGTGCATTGTTAGCGTCACACAACACATTTTTCCCTCTCCCTCCCACTCTCCCACCCACCTCCCCACTTGATCTCCCTCCCCCCCACCCCATATACCTTTGCACTGAATGTACCTTCCAGGGACCTGAATGTCCAAACCCACCACACACACTTCTAACTTGCTATCTTTGCAGCAGGACCTGTGCTTCCACATTGATCACTGGATGACCCTCTTTAGCCCACAAGTTGATCTGATCTTGTTAAGTTCAATGTCAAAGTTATGCCTAAATGCTGGTCACATATTTCAAGATGCTTCTGGGTGGCAGTGGATTTTTCAATGGTGAAGAAAAATGCTCCCTCCTACTGTTCAACTCAAATGGTAATTTGAACATTAACAGCACCATTATACATTATGTGTGTATAATTTGTATGTGTGTATATTCTATAATGTTCACATATAAATATACACATATATATGAACATTATACCCAGCCTTTGCTCTGCTCTGCAAGCATTCTCAAAGATAAGCTCATTCATTACACAAAGGCTGTCAAAGACAAATTTTACTACATGTGTAATACAACAAAACTATTTCTTGGTTAAAAGACAGGTCCAGATACAACATCCTGTTTTATCCTATATACTTAATAAGAGGAACCATTAATATCTCTTCTCTTCCCTCCCACTCCAATAAACCAAGTAGTTAAATAAAACACTTCAGTTTTTTAAGGAAATCGTTTCTTCAAAAAAAAAAATTCTCCCATAAGCATTATAAAAAAAATTCTTTTTTCCTCGTCATACAGAATCTCATTTACAGTAAATGGTTAGCTTATAACAGTTACCATACATGAAATGACCCAGTTAGCAAACTCAATAAACTTTTCACAAAGATATAGGTAGAAAAGTCCAAGGGAGGAGATCTTAACTTTGAAATCTCAAATCTTAACTTGGATAAACATACAATCTCAATGATCAGATTTGTGTGGCCTCTGTGAAATGCTGAACTTGGAAAGCTGATACATATCCACACCTTCCCTTAACAATGTGAGAAGTGTAAGAGTTTTGGCTATTCGGTTCTCTTCTGTACATAATGAACTTATTTAGATTCTGTAACAAATATACTCCTGTCAACTTCCCGGATGGATATCCAAAGAAAGCCTCATTTCAACATCTCACATCAGAGTGGATAAGGGAGCACGTTTTGACTTTCAATCTGATAGTAACAACAGTACCTTTACTAGCTTCAGTTCAGGTTCTAGATTCACAAGAAAAATTTGCACGTGTAGTGGGATAGGGGAGAAAGGAGGGAGCCAAAGAGGAAGGAAGGGAACGATTATCTATTGTAGAAATTGGTTAATGGAACTATATGTATGCATACATAAATACATACGTTAAAAAAAAAAAAGAACTACACCAAGCAAAGAAAAATTTGTTTTACGGGACCAGAGTATTAAAGAGTAGATTTTTTTTAAAACACACAAAAAAATTTTTATAATGAAAGTACTGTTATTCTCCTTAAAGTCTCCTTTAACCCAATCTCTAAAACAGAATCAACTTTAGGAAAAGGAAAAAAAAAATCTTTTTTTCTGGTTCCCTTAGGAATGAAATTTAAAGAAAAAAAAAAGATACTCCATACATACCCATTCTTTTCCTCTCTCTTCCATACATACATCCATATTCACCCATCCATCCACCCACACACCACACTAATGAAGCTCTACCACAAAAGCCTACATTAACAGAGAAATACAAAGATCACATTCTAAAAGGTTCAGTGCATTCAGCAGCAGTGCTGCCAATTCATCTTTAAGTTGACTTTCAAAAAATAACACCCTAGAGCTCATCAAAATATACATTTTCCATTTGCTTTTTAAATTAAAATAATAATAAAAAAACTTTTAAGGAATTCACAATCAATAGAATGACTAATTTCAGAATCTTCTAGAGCATATAATTTAAAAGGTTCAAGATGGCAATATGCAGGCAAGAGTAATCTTCAAAATTCAGTTTTCTTCCAAACAGTGTAAAATACCCACCTGAGGGGAGGGGAAGAGAGTCAAGGAAGAAAAACAGATGTCATTCAAAGAAAAATTCTTAAATACCTGTTGATACCTCACACATATCAGAGTCTGGATGAAAATCTAATCACTTTTGTATACTAAGAATGTCTAGTTCTTCCACATAGTATTCTCTATGAAATGAAAATGAAAGACCTACATGAGGAAGCTGGAAACTGCTTAAGGGACATTCCATATTAACATACGATGCTAATGTTTTTCCCTGATCAACAAGCATTTTATTTTTCTTCCTTCCCCAACCCAACTGAATAAAGAGAAATTAAAACAAAGGCAAAAAAGAACAACAGAGTTGAACAAAGCAACACACTCAACATTTCTAAAAGTTTATCTTCTTTTGTAATGCTGTTTTTAACAGTTTCTAATGAAAGAGATCCAGAAAGTTTTTGGGAATTTGTGAAATCATAACAATTGGGAAAAATGTTCAATTTAGTGGATTTTGTGATTTCCCATATTGAAATTTCCTGTGGAATTTAAACTGTACACATGCTAAAGGCAAAAGGCAAGAGGAGGGGAGAAACAAGACAATAAAAATATAAAATGATGGTCAACAGTCAATTCTGCTCTGACTGGAAAATTCAAACAATGTGAGAAAAACTTCCTAATGACCATCTGAGATGCCCCAAAGTAGAATAGGCTGCCTTTACAAAATGGGGAAAATGGTGAACGATGTTTTTGATAGTGAGTTTGTTACTGCTGGGGCAGCTGACAAGAGATTCCGCAGAAGTGGAGCCATCTAGCCAAGAAATGAATACGCAGACACCTTATTAGGAACCCTTGATTCCTTGATACAAAGAAAACAAATTTGGTTTTAACCTTTCAAGGTAACTGCACTTTCTTGATCTAGAGATTTCATTATATATATATATATATAGTTCAACATTTTGGAATTTTTTCTCCATTTTATTCTCTAAGGAAAACCCAAAAGAAACCCCCAAAGATGCTAAAGGTAAACAAACTCAAGAATAGGCAAGGCACTATATGAGATTAACAGTTATGATTCATAAATCTCATTTTCTTAAGCATCTATAATCTCTCTCTAAAGCAAATTAGTTCTCTCTCTACTATAGCTAAATTAGCAATTCCACTTAGAAACAGTGAGGACTAAACTGCTTCCACATACAAAAACTAGCACAGCAAAGCCTTCAGGAAATATTCAGGGAATGAGATGATTCTCTTATAGGTGTTGCTTGCTTGACTCTAGCACCTTCTCTGTCCCCTATGCCACTCCCCCGGCCCCCCAATTTGCTTCTTCCAATCTTGTGTGGGGCTTAAGTAATCAACTAACTAGATTTATATTTCTTTTATTTAAGAGACAATTCTAAGAGAATAAGGCTCTGACAGACCCCAAAGGCCTCTTCCATAATATAAATGGACTTTAATCCCCAGATTTAGTGAGCACTGTGGAAGGTTTTTTTGATTTGCTTTGAGTTCAATGATGGTGGTTAAGGCTACAAAAAGTCTGACTCCATAGGGTAAAAGATTTAAAGGTGGAAGAACTTGGCAGTCATCTAGTCCAACAGGATCTTGTCACAGGTCCCAAGAAGTTACTTGTGCACAGATATAAGGTGAAAAAGTTGGGATTTGAATCCAAGCCCTAAACTATAAATCTTTCCTCTAAATACTGCCCTAATACTAAAAGTGACTGACTTCCAGTTGTGTTTACATTATTTCTACTAGAATTTTACCAATGTTTTGAATAACTTTAATTTGATGTGTCGCTTTATACTTTTGTTTCCTTTGGTACTTTTAAAAATATTTTCTTATGGAGTAAGATCTAGGGATATGGAAATAAAGCTTTAAAACCTGAACCAAAGTCTTGCTAATGTCTTCCTTTGGCAGGTGAAAATGTCTTGGACTTCCAAAAAGTGGTTCTCCCAAGTGTTGTCTATAGACACCTTAGGATCCCCCAAATCTTCTCAGGAGGTCAAAGTTTAAAGCTATTTTACATTAATAAGCTATTACTTGGTTATTATAATACTCCCTTGCAACTACATATCTTGTGTGATTTTCTTCATATACTTCAATCAAATCAACATAGCTCAATAGATTGAATGCAGAGAGATGGGAAACCAGCTGTCTTCTATTCAGCCAGAGTGATTTGCAAAATATGTAAAACAATGCCATGCTTCCTATTGCAATTTTTCTTTTGAATGTTTTTCATTTAAAAATGTTAATTATTGTTTCATTACTGGTTTTTCATGAAATCACTGGTTTTTTTAATGATTAGTTTTAATTTCTACTATAGTAAATATTTACTGTATAAAGAGCTTTAAAAAGCTCTTCAAGTGTCCTCAATCATTTTAAAGAATCTAAGGGGCGTGAAGGCAATATATGAGAAACACTAACTTGAGAATAGGTAGGCAGTAATCATAAGGGAGATGTGAACAAATGTGTAGATGAGACCAAATCGCAAATTTATGTGAATTAAATCTTCAATAAGAAAGCAGAAGGTAGAAAAGAAAATGTGGGTGGCAGCTTTATTGGGTATACTTGTCCTTGGATTTCTGCCAGTTTCACTTCATCAGAGCAGCAAATATGGCCCTAGGAAACAACATATAGGTACTAGCAGCAAACAAGCAGGGACTACTATAGGTTTAGGTTATAAAGATCTTTCTTTCCATCCCTGAACCCTAGCCCAAAAGAAAATAGGAAAAAAAAAAAGGAACCAGGAGCAAGAGTACCAAAATGATACAGCTTAGTAGCTCCTGAGGATATCCTTGTATTTCAAGACAAATTCATAGGACTGAGTTTCCTAATCTATAAAATATGGAGATTAGATTTCATTGTCTCTAAAGTCACGACAGCCATTTCTTGGCTTGGAATTAGTCAAGTTTAGCATATACTATTTTAAAATTGCTCATTAAATTCTTACTAAACTTGAAAACAAAGGAAAATAATATATTTAGAATATATTCGTTAAACTTTGTTGGTAAAGGCATTGTCTTATGGCTCCCTCTATTATCAAACAATCCTTGACTATCCACATCATCTTCATACTACTTCCCACTCCCACAATGAGAAACTAGGAAAAGTAGGAAAAGGGTGAGGGCTTAAAAAAAATTCTTAGGAAAAGTTAAAAGGGAATACTTTATATGCTACCTAAAATTTCTCATTTCATTTCCTTAATCTAACTGAAATTCTATTCATTAAAATAAAGTTTTGGGGAGATAGCTGGATCTTTTAGGCAACAAGATTTTTTAATGTACTGTTGATAGAGACTGTGATATCTAAGATTCAGCTCAGTAAGCCTAATACTAAGCTGTAAAATGGGGATATAATGGTAGTATCTACCTCTAAAGCTTGTTGTGAGGATCTAATGATATAACATTTGCAAACCATTTAGCACATAGCAGGTGTTGTAGAGATGTTAGCTGCTATTATTAATACATGACTTTCCATTTATTCATTACCAGTTTCTATCTCCCTGCAGATGTTTTCCAAATTCCTTCCAAATCTGCTAAATGATTAGCAGTTTTCACTATCCTTTGCACTATGCAAAGGTGGGATTTAAATCATTTAATTTTAATTCCAAACAAAAATCTTACAATAAAGATGATCATGTATATAATTATTGATGAAATCTATGAACTAAAAAGTTAGGTCTAAGAATATATATAGTCAGCACAGCAGACTGGTTAGGGAAAAGCTAAGTTCAAGGCTCGCCTCCGACACATTCTGGCTGTGCAATCTTTGGGTTCAGACACTCTCTCTCATCGCTCTTGGCTATTTTCTAAGACTCTCGGGTACAGAGGAGCCAGCAGCCTGCATTGGTAGGGAAAGTTTTCTCCCTTAGAAGTTCCTGATGCCTAGTCACCAACCACAAAAGACTGAAAACTAGTTTCCAGAGTATCATGTGGAAATGCCACGTGGGGTACTTAATTTAGGTTTTTACGGAATGGATCAGAATGAGGATGAGCTAATAACGAGAATCACGGCTAACATGTTTCTAGTTCTTACTATGTACCACGAACTGTGCCAAGAGCTTTACAATTGCTATCTCACTAACCCTAAATGTCTTAGTGCCTCCGGCAACTTTCTCAGACAACCTCTAGGCCAGTATTTGCTCTGCATTAGTCTAGGAAGTTACCTCATTGGAAGTTCCCAATACCAAAAGGATAATTGTGGTTCAAAAAATAAAAAATAATTTTCATTTAGTGTTAAGGTATGAATCTAAATTGCTTGATGAGAAGAGGCTCCTTGGGAGTTTGGCACAGACTCTAAATCTAATTCATAAAAAGGATACAATTCCATGTATGAGGGAACACATACAATTTCCTTTGAGAATTCCACAGGACAATAAAGCCGGCTAAGTTGTTCTTCGTAGAGAGTCAAGGCTTCAGTCAAATTGATACAGTTCCCCTGAAAAACAAAATGAAATGGAATGCTACTTAGAACTGCACACAATGTAACAGACCTGACTAAAAAGTTCCCGAAGATCCATTTTTTAAAAAATCTTGTTATATTTTCATATCGCCTACATTTCTCCTCTCTCCCCACCCCAGAAGGATGGGGGGGCAGGAAGAAATCCAGCAAACCCATCAACATATTTAAAACAAATTGAAAATATATTTATTACCCAACACCCATAGACCTCCCACCTCTACAATGGAATGTAGGGGTAATGTCTTCTCTTATTTTCTCTTGGGACCATGCTTGTTTCTCTGTAATTGTATAATACTTATTTTTAATTATTTCATGGGTGCTATTCTTCCCATTTTCATTGTTGTAGTCATTTTAATGTTTTCTTTTCTGTTTATTTTACTTTGCATCAAATCATGTCTTTCCACGCTCCTTTCATCTTATTTTACATTTCCAGCTTAGTACTCATCCCTTTATAAAATAGCTCCATTTCTTCATTACGAATGGCATTAGATTCCACTTAGAGAATGAAGTTGTCAGCTTTGCATTCTTCCAATTCACTTAACAATCCATTTCAAATACTTATAACAATACAACAGCTTTAAAAATTCAGATGCTAAAACTTGTTAGTGAAGAATTCACTGCATCAATGACAATTGTAACACTCGTTCCATATATTTTGTTGTATAAACAATACCACTTTTCTATCAAGGCTATATCGTGCTATAAAACTGCAGTTTCCTTTATCATCAAAATTATTTCACTTTCTATGGTTCTAATTGATCACGTTACTCACTCTCCCACTTATTTTTAGAAGAATTCATTCTGTCTTATGAGTTGTACCAGATGGCCTATGAGGTCTTTATTATATCTAAAGCTATATTTAAATTTTTTCTCAAAAATATTAAGCATGATAAAATACCTCACTGTATAATAAGGTGAGAACTTGCAAACTGACTTACCCAACACTGTCTTTATTATGTCCCCAATAATAGTCATTATAAAAAATTATTAAACATTTTTCATGTTTTTGTTCAAAGAAATGATGATGTTTATCTTGAACATAATTAAACCTACTCCATTAGGTCTAAAACAGAATAGTCTTTAGAAAATTTCTACCACAGAAGTTTTGTCTTAAAGGAACTCAAGTTTCATAGGAACGATATTAATCTTATATGGTCTCAGGAAGAAAGCACTGAATAGCACAGTATTATTTTAAGTGTGTTCAAGTCTTTTAGATGGATGTTCTACTTTTTCATTTGCTCTTTCCAAATCTATGGAAAAAAAAAACTATTGAAAGTCCTAGAAATTAAGAGAATGAAGGTTCTATCTTGTTATTTTTCATAATACTAGTTTTGTGTGACCCAGAAATTTCTTTCCTATATAGTCAAGATAAAATCTGAGCAGAGAGGAAATAAAACAAGATTTTACTGTTTCATAGGTGTAGCTTAGCTTGCTAAGGAAAGTAAAAACAAGCTTTAAGGGAAATAAACCCTCTGTGCCATTTCTTATTTTATCCGTTTCCCCCTTTTAATGAAAATTCCATCTCTGAACGGAGGACTTGGGAAAGAACACTGAGAAAGGTCACTAAGTGTTTACATTGCAATGGGTCAAACGTTGGAAGCTAGTTACAAGCAGCTTGTCACATGTGGAAAAATAAAACACTGAAAAGGCAGAAAGGGCTCCAAATCTAATGTCTTCTCTCCACTATACCATTTGGGCTCCAACCTTTAGGGGGTTTTTAGTGAATGACACCAAATACTACTTTCTTAAATTCCCATTGTTATCTTCTAAATTCTTAGGAATTGAGGAGAAAAAAATATCATTCCATTAAAAACATTTATTCTATTTAAAAAGGTCCTCAAAATAGTTGGAACTTTCCATTTCACATTGTTTTGTGGTTTTTTTGGTCTGGACTTAAGATTTCATTCACAAAACCTCTCAATGTAAAAAAACCCTTTCCACAAATAAATAACAGTAACAAACAATAAATTAGTCTCGAGAAGTTTCTGGGGAACAGTTAGGTGTCTCAGTGGAAAGAGCCAGATGAAAGGTCCCGAGTTCAAATTTGGCCTCAGACAAGTGTCTGTATGTATGACCCTGTGCAAGTCATTGCCTATCCCTTACTGCTCTTCTTCCTTGGAACTGATACTTGGCATCAACTCTAAGACAGAAGGTAAAAATTTAGGGAAAGAAAAAAAAAAGTCCCTGGGACACCAAAAATTTAGGTCCCTTGCCAATGGTCAGACAGCCAGTGTCAGGGTCTGAAAAGAGGTCTTCCTCACTTTGAGGCTAGCCCTCTACTAATTGTGCCATTAGGGCTTGAACAAAATATGAGACAAATACTGTTAAGATTAAGTTCATTTAAAAATAAACTTGTCTGCCCAACACTTTTGGTCTTTAAAATATATTTGGAAATAGCTACAGTGGACAGACCAGAAAAGATTTTATCCTGGAGAAAAACTAAATGGTTTAATTTAGCCCAATCACACAAAATGACGTTATTTTTTAAGGTCTATTTGTTTAGTAACCTATTATCATCTGGAAGACTTCAGTGGGTATTTGGCTCAACTGCCCTTTGCTAAGCATATAATTTTATTTCAACATCAAGTTCACGGTGAGAGTACACAAACACCACATGTGTAATTTAAAATTCACAAATAGAAGATACTGCTGGGTAATTTTTAGAACATATCAACCACTGTGGAAGTCATAGAATAGCAATGCAACTAAGGTACAGTAAACTAGTCTCTAAAGACCTGTTCCTTGTCATCCTAAAATTCACAGATTTTTGTAAAGGGCACATGGGAATACTACCTCTCTGGAGTGTCAATGTGGCAAGATACAGGAAGGAAATGGGAAAGGTTTTAGTGCTATTTTTTCACATTGTCAAACACCCTAAAAAAATCCAAACCAATGCCACAAAGCAAGACCTACAAAAAAAGAAACAAGATACATTCTTTTATTTCCACATTTCTTTTCAAATCCACTCATTTTTTTTCCCCCAAGACTATATATGAATATAGGAAATATTGTATTTTTCCAAGCTATTAGGAAAGGAAAATGATGAAGAGTGCAAAAGGCAATGAATTTGATTCCAAGTTCAAAATCAAACCTCTGCCACTAACTGTGCCACCTTGGGCAATTACATAACCTACTTGAAACATGAGGGGGCTGGACTAGATGATTGCTAAGGTCCCTTTCAGCTTAAGTCTATTATCTATAAATGCTATTCCATCCAAAATAGCCCACAAGCAGGTGCCAGGCACTGTGCTAATAATAAACATCAGATATACAAAGAAAGGCCAAAGACAATCCTTGCTCTCCAGGCCGTCACGGTCTAATGGGGGAGACAACATAAAAATGATTATGTGCCAAAAACACAGAAACATGATAAATTGGAAATAATCAACAGAGAGATGGGATCAGTACATGAAAAGATCTAGGATTCTACTGAGCATGTGCCCCAAGGCTGTCGGAGACAGAAAAGTCCTATAGATAAATTATATACATTCTGTTAGAGCAAATACCCGAAAGCAAAAAAGGTGATCAGCAACTGGAAAATGGTTGAATATTACAGTACTCTTAAGAATGATTCAGAAAAACATGGAAGGACTTGTATAGAATGATGCATACTAAAACTAAAGAGAATAACACCTTTAGGGGGGAAAAACACCAAAATGAATGTTACATTAATAAGAATAATGAAATAATGTCTAATTATAATTTGTGTTTTATTATATATATATATATAATTAAGAGAATCAGACATGGGGACCACATTCCCCTGTCATATTTCTGTCCCTCTTCAGGATGATAACTTTCTTTAGTCATGGCAGATGGTGTAACTGCAATATTGTCTCACTTGACCTACATTCTTGTAGGTAAAAAACTATCTCCACTAGACAGTGGATGAACATTAGGGACTTCTTATAATTTTTTAACGTTTTTCTTTTATTTTTGGGAAAGGTGAGTCATCAATTATTCATGTGACTTATTTAATGCATTCTTAAATTAACCTAGCCATACATCCTACACTGTCTGTTTTTGTAAAAGAATTATGCATCCTGCTGGAAGAATCTTTCCTGTTACCATCAAGATATTGAGGTGGTGCTTGTGCATAGGGTTAGATTCGGGACACTATCTCCTTTTCCCCGGGTAGGGGGGAAGTGAAGTTATGGAAAAGCTCCATAGATTAAGATTTTTTTTTCTTAAGCAATTATAGGGCAAGATGTTATTACCATTCACTCGGATCAGGAAAACATCTTCCAGAGAAAATACTGTGAGAACCATGATTTCAGATAGACTAAAAAGGATGACAGCAATAGAAGATGTCCCCAGAAATCAGACCCTCCAGCATGTCAAGGCTCTCCACCCACTTCTGTCCTTCCCATTTGCTATTTTATTTTGATTGTAAAAGCTTAGGGAAATGTCCCCTAATGGCTCCTTGTAAGTCACCTATCAATCATTTTTAACATGTTAAGAAACACTCAAATGTAATATTGGATCCTCCATGATATGTCTAATGCCTTTGGGCCCTTACGCCACTGGCCTCGAGCCATCTGATCAAATCAGGGCAGTGGGGTAAGAGAAGGGCAGACAGGCATGGGGGCCCATTAGGGAAAACCTGCCGTTTGCCTAAGAGCAGGGAGAGCCCTCAAAGCAGAGGGACTTGGGAAAAGGGACATCACTCATAGTGTAAGTTTGACGGTCAGAGAGGAAATTAGGGTTTTTTGACTGGGAACCAAGAGTGAAGAGTTGTATGGAGGAGGCAGTTCCTGGCCTGGGTGGAGGCTCAGTCAGCCAGAGGCCTTTCCTTTCTCTGGCCCACTCTTTTAAATACTATCATAAGTATGGTAAGATTAAAATTTAAATAATTTAAATAATTATTATAATATATATAAAACTAATTCTAGATTAAGATATAGTCTCCAGAGAATTTTAATCTTACCATACTTATGATAGTGTTGGGATTTTTTTGTGAAGGTTTCAATGGGAAGGTATATGGGAAAATAATATTGGTATAAAAAAAACGTAACAAAGGGGCAGCTGAATGACTTAGTGGATTGAGAGTCAAGCCCAAGAGATGGGAAGCCTAGGTTCAAATCTGGCCTCAGACACTTCCTAGTTGTGTGACCCTGGGCAAGTCACTTCACTCCCATTGCCTAGTCTTTACTGCTCTTCTGCCTTGGAGCCAATACCAGTATTGATTCAAAGACAGAAGATAAATACCCCCCCCCCCCAAAGTAACAAAAACATTCAGCTAGCTAACTATACAGGACAGTTCTAAGGGACTTAATAACAAAGAATGCTATCCATATCCAGAGAAAGAATTATTGAAATCAGAATGTAGATCAAAGCATATGATTTTTCACTTGTTTATTTGAGTATGTTTTGGGGTTTTGGTTTTATAAGATTGCTTGTTAACTCGGACCCTAACATGCTCACTTACTAAAATGAGTAATATGGAAACATGTTTTGGCACGATAATACAAGTATAACCCAGATCAAATTGCTTGCCAGCTTCAGGATTGGTGAAGGGAAGAAAGGAGAGAAGCAATCTGGATCACATAAGTTTGGAAAATTTCTGTAGAAATTACATGTAATATGTAATAAATAAAATAAAAAAGATAAAACAATTTTTAAGACAGATTTTAAAAAAAGATCTGATTATTAAAAATAAAATCCCAACTATTATTTTCTGAAAATGGAAAAAAAGATTTCCGTTTCCCATGACAACATTTTCCAAACTTGGCCAAAAAACTTGTTTGGGATAGAAATATACTTAAAGAACACATAAGTTCAAGAGAGAGAGAGAGGGATGAAATGCCCCTAGGGATAAAAACAGCCAGAAGAAATTTTTTTAGAATCAAAAGAATTTAAGTGAGTAAGCTCTAGGACTTCCTGATCTCATGTTAAAACAAACTTCTCAGAGAAAACAATTAAAAATTTTTTCTTAAGAAAATGAAAATAAGAAAACAGCAAGATTTAAAGTAAAACTGGATTCATGTGATAATCAAACTTCCTAACAGGATGAGGCCTGCAATTAACACTACTCAAACCACTTTAGAAGCGAGGACAGGTCTGACCAGAAGCTCTTGAAGGTTTGGGCTAGCTTACCCATCTTTTGACTGCTAAAATAAATTCTGAGAGAAAGGACATTCCATAATTGGGTGGGGAAGGGAAGAGGGAATAAAAGTGGGAATAGCATGACACCATAGATTTAGACTGGAAAGGGACCTTGATCTAGTCTAATCCCTTTTGCTTAACAAATAAATGTTAAGTGATCCGCCCAAGGCCACACAAGTAGCAAGTGACACACCTAAGCTTAAAATCCAGATTGTGGTTCTAAATCCAGTTTCTTTTTACAATAATATGCTGCCTTCAAGATACAGCTCATGTTCCATGGAGGGCTACACCAAGCTTTTCCCCAATTTTATCACTGAACTAAACTTACTCTAATATGAATAAATATTATTTATTAAAATATATAAAATACATGATGTAAGGAAACATAAAAAAGAAACTGGTCCCTACTTTTGAAGGAGGTAACATATTTGGATTGTTCATTTTTATTTTTTTCAGTTATGCCCTACTCTTCATGACTCCATTTGGGAGTTTCTTGGCAAAGATGTTAATAGTTTGCCATTTCTTTTCCCAGCTCATTTTAGAAATGAAGAAATGGAGGCAAGGAAGGTTAAGTGACTTGTCCAGGATCACAAAGCTAGCAAGGGTCTGGGGTCAGATTTGGAATCAGCAAGAAGTATTCTCCACCCTATCCCCGGCACCCCCAGCTGCCTCAGCCATAGTAAAAGAACAAAAGGGGCTTAGAAGACCTGGCATAGAAGTCTCCACTTTGACACTTACTATTTGTGCAAGTTTTAGGCAAATCCACTTGTGCCTGCAAAACTTTGAACATAAGACTCGAGAGCTGGGGTGCTCCCTCCCTCCTCGGCACACCTTGCCTCTCCCCAGGCAGTAACTTTGGGGGCTTGTCCTATTGTTGGCTTGTACCAAGCTCGGGGCCTACAAATCCTCCCAGATTTTTTCCACTGAGCCACTGTCCTAGGCACATTTGTACTTGGGCATCTGTTTCTTTGAACCATTCCTCACAGCCAAACTGAGTCTAGAATCGCCACCTCCACGGCTAGCCTCTGCCATCTTCCCTTTCTAACCCTCTTAAAACCCTTGTAACTGCAGAAGGGCTCACGACCCGCTCAGCTGAGCATGTTCTCTAACCCGGCTCCAGCAGGGTCACTCCCCTACTTATATTAAGCATGGCCCTCATCTCCCAGGCCCTGGGGCCACAGCCTTGGAGTCATGAGGCCACAAAGTCCATCCGTCTGTCACCCACTCCAATCCAAACTATACACTATCATCTGAGAAATCTTTTAGCTGCTTTCTCCTAAATGCAGATGAAAACATGATTACCTGCTAATTTGGGTATATGTTTGGGGGATTTTGTTCTGTACAATTATTCACTTTTTAAAAGAATATGGAAATATATTTTGTATAACTTATGTGTGCATAACAAATAAATATAAAATAAAATATAAAAAAATAAAATATATATTCTTTGTTATATATTGCCTTCAAGGGCAGGGTCTGGGTTGGAGCAGGATCAGTGGTCCGGGAGGGCTGTCATTCCCAGGGATCACTGGCTTATCTATATTCTGCGAAGCACTCTTCTTTGATTGAATCATTGCAGGGCTCACATGTTTGGTCCTCCTGGGTTGATCCCTTTCTAAACATTATCTTGTCCATTCTCTTAGCAATATAGCTAGGAGTTTGCTATTCTACTATTCTCAATAGGGCCACCCTCTAGAGGTGGATTCAGGAATTTCATGGTCCTTTGAACAATGCAGGTCAATAGCTATTAAAAACGAAAAAATCTAGCCACTTATGGAATTTTATGGAACATAATACTTAAATTTTGTTTTGGTTTTGTTTTCTTCCTTTACTGAAACTGAGTGCAGACCAAATTCTTTGTTCTTTTCCCAACTGAAGGCAAATCAAATTCTTTTTTTCCCCCTTATCCCAACTTGAAACTGACTTAGGGAATTCTCTTTAATATATTTGTGACGAGCACAGAGTAATTAAGTATATATTTGCTCATATGAGGCAAGAACAGAATGAAGATTTTCTTTGGAGAAATGAATAAGATCCACTCTATTCCTAGGCATCCTTAAGAAGGCAAACGTGATATTATGGAGACATTCACGAGCTAAAGGTCTCTTCTTGTTCTAACCAAATCCTTTACCATGATTCCAAATTACATAAAAACTAGAATGAGTTTGCTCAAAATCAGCTCTTTCTTCAAGGAGAATAATCGGTATCAAATTCTGTGCCTATTCAGCACCACCATCCCTTTAGGAAAAAAAAAAGGGGGGGACAGGAAGGCAATTCTCCCCCATTCTTACTAAGGTTCTCTAGAGCAGACAATTAGAAGGAGAATTTTTCTACTTCCCAGCCAAATAAAAACTTCATTTTTTAGTTTTGCAAATATAGGATTAAATCATTATTTCCAGAAGATTTCTTTTTTTAGATTCTTGTCAAATGTGCAGGGCAGAGTACAACCTACAATACTTATAATGATGAAAAGGATTTTCCTACAGAAAAACCATGATCACTGCTCTCCATCTGGTGGTCTAAGATCATACTGCAGCCAAGACTCAGCTTTCCTGTTCACTTTGGGGAGTGCTCAAGGATCACTACCATTAAACAATGCAGGAAACTGTTAGCCTCCATGAATTAATTTAGAATTTGTCATCCCATAATTTAGGCTTGACTGACACCTATTGGCTATGTGACCCTGGTCATATAACTTAATATCTCAGTACCTTCCTCACACTAGGCAACTCTCAGAATATAAATTAGATGCCTTTCTCCATGGATAGAGTCCCTAAACCAATGAAACCACAAGTCCAGACCTTATTTCTGCTTCTCTGTAGGTTCTAAAATCAGTTAGTAAAAGGAAAATTCCCCATACCTCCAGGGATTAGAACAATGCAGTAGACATACTTAATATTAATACTTTCTTCTTGAATTTAATTCATTTGGAATTTTTTTGTTGGTGAAAGTTATATAATCTTGCAGATAATTTCTGAAAATCTCCAGTGCTACATATCTATTTAACCACATTTTTTAACCAATATATTCTTTCTTACCAATCCTATTTCCAGTGTTTTGTTTTGTTTTTTAATCTGAAAATACAAAGAGGAACAATTCTTCAAGTCAAACTAGCTTTCAATGACATGAAGGGAAAAGTGAAATTCAACAAGAATGTAATCAGTGCACAATGCCTGGCACATAGAATATAACTAAATAAATGTTTATTTACTGAGTGGAACATTAGTAATTGATAACAAAATGATAATCAAAAAAGTACACAAAAAAAGCTACCATTTAAAGGGTTCTTTAAGATCACTCTATTACGAATACGAATAAAATGAAATGTGTTTTAAGCAATAAAACGTATAACCCAGTGAGATTGCCATGTAATCATGGAAAAATATTCTAAATCAATCAACAAATGAATAAGTTACAGCACAGTAAAAAAAAAAAGATAATTTCTCTCCCCACTTCTTTGCAAAAGTGAGAACATTTAATTTTTTTTAAATAAAAAATAAAGAGTTCTTTAAGATTTGTAAAAAGTTAACTGACTGGATTCATTAACAACCTTATTAAGATTAAAGTATATTATTATCTTCCTTTGACATGAAGAAATTGAGGCATGAAGAAACCAAGTGATTTGCCTAGAAGTTATCCTAGCTAGGGAATGTCTTGAGACAGAATTCAAACTCAGGTCTCCCAGACAAGAAGACTTGTGCTCTATCCACTGTACCAGTTGGTTGCCTTGCCTAGATCCTGGAGTCAGGAAAAACCTGAAACCAAATCCAGTCTTAGACAGTATCTATATGAACCTAAGCAAGTCACTTAACCCGTTCCCTTCAGTTTTGAGATAGTAGCACCCACTTCCTAAGGGTTGTAAAGAGAAAATAAGATATTATAAAGTGTTTTGCACAGTGCCTGGCACATTGTAAATAATATATACCAGCTTTTTTGTTAACTAGTATCATCATCATCATCAAATTTGTATATAAGGCCTGTGAGAATGTGAATAAATCAACAGTCACTTTCTATAAAAATCTAACACAAATCAGGGGAACCTCAGGCACCAAAAATGACAGAACTAAATCTTTAAAAGAGTTAAAACTCCCATGAAACAACATAGGCCTGCTGTTGTACCATCAGATAAAAAAATAAAAATAAAACTTTTTCTCCGACTCCTTTCTATGATCTGAACATACTTCAATTTTTTCTTAAATACACTAGATTCTAAACTCATCAAGAGAGTGGAGAATGAGGTTAAGGAGCGTACCTGTGTAAAGTATTTTCCATCATGTTTCAATACTTTCATTGAAAGGTCAAGGATCAGTCTGAGAAATTCCCACGTGGAATCTAGATACAAAAATTTAAATGCAGAAAGGAGTTATGTCGCTTTAAAAAAAAATGTAAAGACTATTGAGCATTTCATTCAATAAGTTCCTTGCTGTTTAAAATTTTTTAAATCTGACTTTAAAAAATTCCACAAGACCATAATAAACTTAGGAGCAAGAAAATATTTTCAAGTCAATGGTTCTCAGCTTCTCAATTTGCAGAAGAGGTCAAGGAACGTCAACAGCTCTATTTAGGTACACAAATGTAGTAAGAAACAGGGCTGGAATAAACCCTAAGAGGGAGATCCCAATTTTCCCCATTTTGATTATGCCACTATCTATAAACTCCATACACAGCTGCCAGAATAATTGTTCCTAAAGTAGATAAGGCCTACTTGATAAACAAGGGGCTGTCCAATGTCCCAAGAACAAACACCAACTTTTTTGATACTCAAATTTCTTTACAACCTGGACACAGTCTACCCTTCCTGCCTGGATATTCTTAATGCAGCTAGAAGGGATGCTTTTGCAGCTCCTCATACCCAGTACTCATCTAAAGCCAGCTAAGGCCTGGCTGCACCTTGGACCTAGCGGCTTCTTCCTCCTTCCCTCCTGCCTCATAGGCCTGCTGGCTTCCTTCAGGTCTCAGCACAGGGGTCCCTTCCTTCTTTTAAACCCTTACCTTCTATCTAAGAATCAATACTTAGTATTGGCTCCAAGGCGGAAGAGAGGCGAGGGATAACGTGATTTGTTCAGTGATACCGCTTGGAAGGGTCCAAGGCCAGGCCTGAATGGGGGAAAGAAGGGTCTTCCTGACTCCAGGCCTACTCTATCCACTGCACCATTACTGCCCTCCAATGGGTAGAGACGGAATAAGAGATATGTCCTATCTAGATACAAAAGTTTAAATGCAGAAAGGAATTATGTAGCTTTAAAAAAGATTTAAAGACTACTGAGCATTTCATTCAAGAAGTTTCTTACTGTTTAAATTTTTTAAAATCTGACTTAAAAGAATTCCACAAAACAAGGCACAATATATATGCATGTATGTGTGTGTGTATATATATATATCCATGCAAACTATGTGCCAGGTGTTAAATATGTAAATATCTATTGATATATGTGTATCAAAAATGCATACATGTTTGTATAACAACAAAATATATACTATATAATGTAGAATTTTCTACACACACATACATACAAATGACCTTCTAATTGCCAGGTACTCAATGTCTATTTAATACCTGACAGATGCATATCATTATGAAGATCCACTAGGTCCAAGAAAAGGGAAAACACTAACTTTGTGTGATTTTAAGCTTATAGTTAACTTTAAATTTCAAGACCCAGAAAGAGTCTAATGATTGATAGACACATGCCATTAGGGATATCTACAATGTTCAAGAAAAAAGTATTAAAAAAGGACTTAAAAAGGACTAAATTTGAGATTTTTAGCTCATATTTGAGTCCAATATAACTTCAAATTTCGAGAACCAAAAAAGAAAGTGTCTACCTAATGTCTGACATTACAAATATCCACTAAGTCCAAGAAAAGAAAAGGGAAAAGTACCAAATTTGTTGAGATTTTAGTTCATAAGGCCTTCAAATTTCAAGAGCCAGAAAATGTCTATCTAGTACTTAACAGACACATGTCATAAATACCCACTAAGTCCAAGAAAAAAAAGTAAAGTACTAATAAAGGACTAAAAAGTACCAAATTTGTGAGATTTTAGCTCATATTCAAGTCCTAAGTAACTTCAAATTTTATTATTTTTAAGCCCTTACCATGAAGAGTAGTAATGGCTAGGCAACAGGGGTGACTTGCTCAGGGTCACATAGCTAGGGGAGTGTTTGAGGCCAGAATTGAACCCAGACCTCGAGTCTCGATGGCCCAGTTCTCAATCCACTGAGCCAACCAGCTAGCTGTCCAATCCCCTCCCCCCCTTCTGTTTTCTACAAACTCTTTCTTCCTGTCTCTCTCCCTCCCTCTCTCCTCTTCTCTCTCTGCCAAAAAGCGTCTAATGCTTGATAGATGCATGCCATTAGGAATATCCACTAAGTCCAAGAAAAGAAATGGGTAAAGTACTAAATTTGTGAGATTTTAGCTCATATGGTCATAGGTCCTATGAAACTTCAAATTTCAAGAGTCAGAAAGTGTCTACCCAATGTTTGACAGATGCATGCTATTACAAATATCCACTAAGTTCAAGAAAAAATAAAAAAGGACTAAATTGTGAGATTTTGACTCAATGTGAGTACCATATAAATTCAAATTGCAGGAGCCAGAAAGTGTCTCTAATGTTTGACAGATGTATACCATTACAAATATCTGCTAAGTCCAAGGAAAAAAGGACTAAAAAAGTAGAGTATTAAATTGATGAGATTTTAGCTCCTATTTGAGTGCTTCAAATTTCAAGAGCTAGAAAGGATGTATAAAATCAGCATGCAATCACATAATACACGTTATTTTCCAATGCTGCTCTTGAACACAACTAAGCGTCAGAAAGGTTGGGCTGAAAATCTCAAAGAAGACATTACTAAGCAATCCTTCTGTGGATCGATGATCTCACTGATGTGTTTGTATAGCCACCATGTCTTCCCGTGAGAAGATTAAGCCCCGACTTTCCCCAAGTCCTCTATAAACGCACATAAGACTTTTGCTACTATTAATACAGTATCTCTATGATTTGCGGTTTGGGTTTTATGAGATTATTCACTTACAAAAATAAATACTATGGAAATTTAAAAAATTTTTTTAAATTAGCCCCAAGGCAGTCCAGGATGGAGAAAGGCAGCCATGGAGCCATTGGAGAGGCTTCCATCCAAATGCTCATCAGTACATGGGCACGCGATGCTGAGGTCACTGTGTGACTTCACTTCTCTCTGAGGAAGTGCTCTACCATCCTAAGGTTGGATGAAATTGATCTGGATCATCCTAAGATTTGGATTTGGAATAACAGGCCCTGGATTTTAAAATTCCAGCTCTGGAGACAGATTGGCAATTCAGTGGGTTGAGACAAGTCCAGAGACAGGATCCTAGGGTTAAATCTGGCCTTCCTGGCTAGCAGTGTGATCCTGAGCAAGTCACTTAACCCTCATTGCCTAGCCCTTATGGCTCTTCTGCCTTAGAACCAATGCACAGTATTGAGATTCTGAGACAGAAGGTATGGGTTTAAAGAAAAAAAAATCCAGCTCTACTAGGATACTGTCATGACCCTCTGGGTGTTACTGTCTTCATCTGTGTTTGGATCCTCCCAGCCACTCTAAATTCTCTAAGCTCCAAACAACTGAAGAAACCTTTATAAAATAATAAACCTTTATAAGAAATTCTTCTGTTTGGATTCTCCCTGTACTATCTTCTATGACACCTTTAGTGATGTTGATCTCCCAGATTTATACTTTGATGTTAACTTTCAGGGAATCACTGAATAAAGCTACTTAATAATAGTGTAGGTTTATATAAACATAGACATATAGTTAAAAAAAAAAACAAAAGAAACATCACCCAAAGATACTTTATCTAGAATACGCAGGCCAGCATAAAATTCTATCAAAGATTCCTGTAAGTTGTTAGAGCAAAATCAAAACAAAATTTGAATATTTAGTATTACTAGAAGAGTTCTCTATGCCTAAATAGAGAATGAATTTCAGCAAATATGGGTCAAATACCAAGTAATGAATAGAATCAGCAAATAACTCTAGTTGGTTAACATGACCAAAATAACTTGATTTCATTATTCTATCCAAAGATGGTCAGATATATGAAAATGACTAAGTGTTACAACAGAGTTCATTTTGTAAAAGAATTAGCAAAATTAAAACTGTCATGAGACAACACATTTATCTCCTAGATTGCTTAACTTTTAAGAATTCATCTAATAAGCCCATTTTAATTAAACTAATACTTTTATTTCAGCCAAGAGTAATCTCTAACTAAAAATATTAAATCACAGAATAGAAAAAGGAACATTAGGGGGCAGCTGGGTAGCTCAGTGGATTGAGAGCCAGGCCCAGAGATGGGAGGCCTGGGTTCAAATGGCCTCAGATACTTCCTAGCTGTGTGACCCTGGAAAAGTCATGTGGAAAGATTGGATTTATCTACCTCCAGATTGTAACAATGAAGATACTTAGCTCTTCCTTTATTGGGAAGATTGAATTGTAATCCACAACCTATTTAGATTTTAATCTACAAAAAGATGGTAACTCAGTATTTTAAGTAGATCTACTCATTTTAACTACAAAAGGTGAACTAACCAAAAAAGGTGTTAAGTAACCCAAAAAGATATAATCTAACCAAAGAAGGTGTGAACTAAAGAGTGCTGCGATTGGTAAATATGAAATTTAGGGGAGGTGACACAAGAGAAAAAGATCTTTAAAAAGAGGATCACAGGCCAGAAAAAGATATATTCAATTCAAGATTCAAGTTGGATGGAGGATTCTCTGACTCCTGATTCGAGTTGGACTGGAGGAACTGGGCCCCTGGAGGAACCGTGCAGGAGACCTCAGACTGCTTTTCCATTTTAGACCATCACTGTTGGTGAGTGAAAGGCTGACTTAGTGACCCTACCTTTCTCAGAGGTCTAAACCTCCAAGAAAAGACCCATATTGAGACTTTTTTCCTCTGGCTGGGGCTTAGAAATTCTAACTGATATCAAAAGAAGCCAGAGATATCCGTGTCTATTATCTCCATATCTCTCTCTCTCTCTCTCTCACCCCTCCCCCTTTTCTCTCTTCCTTAATATCTTCTCTCTATTGTAAATAAACTACCATCACTTCCATTTACTTTAGTAATTCATTTTGGGATTTAGAAATCAAATCCCTGGTGACCACCTATATAAATATTCAGAGTCCAACCACTTTAATTTTTTTTTATTTTTTAATTTAATTTTAATTTTAAATTTAATTTATTTTAATTTAATTTTAATTTTAAGTCACTTAACCCTCATTGTCTAGCTGGGAGCGGAGGGGAGGAGAGGAGAAAAATCAGAATTCACCTTCTTCTGGAGATGTGGAGATTGGAACAGCTGTCAGATCATTAATCACATAATCAAACATTCTCCCTTCTTTGGCATACCTCTTCAGTACTGGAATACAGTCTTCTATTAGAACCTTTAGAAGATAACAAAAACAAAAAACAAAAATCACAATTGGTGAGTAAACACTTCTGTAATGCCATAATGTTGAATACAAACCAGATGTGACAGCATAACAGTAAACCAAGAGTAATATGCAAGACTAGCAATGTAGTATGGTAAAAAGAAAACTAGGGACATTAGGAGACTAGTAGTAGCTAGATTTTCCTAGCTCTACAAATATGGACAAAAGACGATTGCCTAAGAACCAGCTGAGCTTCATCCTCTTGGCTACAAAGTAAATTAATCCATGAAGACAGTTTAAAAAAAAAAAAAGGATTGTGACCTATATTGTCACAGGAAACTATCCACACCAACAAAATCACATATTCCTGAGGCACTCAAGTAACCTTGGATGAGTCACTTTATTCCACCAAGTCCAAGTTTCCTTATCTGTAAAATGGGAATAGACATGTTAATTTACTCACTGCAATTGGTAAGAGCTAAATATCAAGCCCATCATCCAATATTCAAGAATATAGGCTCTTAATTTAAATTAGGGATCTTTCATTTTATTATTTATTATTAATTTTATTAGTTAAAATAGGGAAAAGTGAAAACTATTTTCTATCAAATATTTACTTATTTGGCTTCCAGTATTTTTTTTAAACCGCTCTTTTCTATCACACTAACTTGAGACACTGACTTTCTTGGGCTTGTATGCTAATGGCATCAATCTCAGAACAGGAACAGATTACTAGCCCATATATAAGGATCCCTGTACATTTGCCAGATATTTGTCCAATTCACAACAAAATAACTGAGGCAGAGCTTCAAGACAATATCTAGTAGATGGTCCTGGGCCCCTCCAAGAAGTAGGATCCAAAACCTTCCACACAGTAAGAGACCCCTTTCTTCTCCAGAGAACAGCTTTTATTCCCTTCAAGGCTGTCTCAGTGAGGGATGTCGCCAGCGGACTCCAAACCCTTTGTACGCCTCCCGGTCACTCTGCTATCAAACAGGAGGTAACTATACAGCTCATCTACCTCACTCCATTTTTGTGCCATCTTTTCTGTTGTTGCTGCTGTTTGCTATTCAGTTGTTCTGATTGTGTTTTACTCTTAGTGACCCCATTTAAAGTTTTCTGGGCAAAGACACTAGAGTGGTTTGCCATTTCTTTCTCCAGTTCATTTAACAGATGAGGAAACTGAGGCAAGCAGGGTAAAGTGATTTGCCCAGGGGAACTAGGGAAGAGACTTCCTGACTGCAGCTATCCCATCTTTTTCTCTACTATTCCCCAAATATCACTTATTACATATTATATTCTTTAACACAAATTTATTTAACCTACTATTTAGAGAACATCGTTCTCTATCTTTATACAGCCTCAGCATTTTACCTAATTCTGTAATTTACTTTTCAAATAGAAGTTGATTTTTGAAGTAATAAAAGATTCGTTTTTTCTACCTAATCAAAACCATTATGCAAAAACAACAGTTTGAATAGCTAATTTTGCCCAAAAAATAGCTCACTGTCTGAAGGGGGCATAAATCTTAACAACTGAGTCAAATAAATTCCCACACTGATCACTTCCAAAAAATGACTGTCTCAATCTGTATTTTTAATTTCTCTGTTAAGAGGTGGGGTGTAGGTTTCATTCACTGTTCATTCTTTTTGTTTCTCATTCTCTTTCAATTTATACTGCTGAATCAATTCTACAGTATCAAGTCTCTACCATTCTCCCATCTTTTCTCCCATCCCAGACCCCTACAACCGCCAACACCTCCCTTTTCAATGTTGTCTTTCCTCCTAAAAATATAAGCTCCTTAGGGGCAGCTG
The DNA here is from genome assembly GCF_027887165.1 of Monodelphis domestica. NCBI lineage: Eukaryota > Metazoa > Chordata > Mammalia > Didelphimorphia > Didelphidae > Monodelphis > Monodelphis domestica. The sequence goes on along the minus strand of NC_077230.1, from coordinate 43,080,915 downwards.
GGTGGCTCAGTGGATTGAGTGCCAGGCCTAGAGACATGGGTTCAAATTTGGCTTCAGACACTTCCAAGTTGTGACCCTGGGCAAATCACTTAACCTCCACTGCCTAGCCTTTACCACTCTTCTGTCTTGGAACCAACACACAGTATGGATACTGAGGTAGAAGGCAAGAGTTTTAACTTAAAAAAAAAAAGAATATAAGCAATGGCAAGAATGGCTTCCTGCTTATATTTCTATCCCCAATTCTTAACATAATGCCTGGCATAAAATAAGCACTTGATGCACATTTGTTGATTATCCTCACAAAAGAAAACCTTAATCAGAGAAATTTGCTGCAAATATTTTTAACCAGTGTATTGCTCCCTTTCAAAGTTTAGCTACATTATTTCTGCAAAAACTATGTATTCCAAATTTATTTTGTGAACTGCTATCCTTTGATCACGAACTCTTCCTCTACCCTAACTACAAAGGACTTTTCTTCTCATTTCTCTAATTTGTTCACAAAGTTAAACTTCATATCTAAGTTATGTAGTCATTTGAAGCTTATCTTGGTATAGAGATATAAAGCACTTATTAAGCATCTATTATATGCACACATTCTCTCTCCCTCCTCTCTCCTTCTTCCTCACCCTCTTTCTCTCTCAGGCCCTGCTCTCTCAAAACTCTCAGTTAACATGGGAGAAGACAACCATATAAACAACTCCATCTAAACAATTTATATACAGGATAAATTGGAGTTAATAAAGAGAAAGTACTGGGAAAGGCTTCTTGCAAAAGGCAAGACTTTAGCTCAGGCGTAATATTGTATATTAAAGAATGTAAACACTGAATCCTTCTTTAGTCGCTTATTACTACTTCTTGCTGGTATTCTTTTCTCAGAATTCTTGGGTACTTCAAACTTCTTCTAAGTGTTTCTTTTTCACCAAAGTCCTCTATTTATTAAAGATACATTTTTTGCCCTATATATAGGCTTACATTAAGCCTGTATCACATTCCCCTTGGAATATCATATTCTAAGCTCTTGCCATCTTTAGTTATGGCTAGATCTTAAGTGACCCTGACCGTGACTTTTGGTATTTTTCATTCTTTATTTTCTGGCTGCTTGCAGTAGTTGCAGTATTTTCTCTTTGACAATGAGGTCAATGATTGTTGCTGGAATGTTACTATGACTTTTGCAGGGATTTCTTTCAGGAAGTGATTAACAGATTCTATTTTCACTTTGCTCTCTTGTTCCAAGATATCTGAGCAGTTTATTTTTATGATTTTTTACAGATTGTCTAAACTTCTTTATATTTTTCACACACTCCAGAGTCTTAAATTATTTCTTCTTTATTTTCCAAGACAGAAGTTTTTGATGAGATGTCTTATATTTTCCATCTTTTTGGCTCTTAATGTTTCTTCGTCTCACAATATCATTTCTATTTGACCCTAACTTTCAATAAGTCTGCTGCTTAAATAAAATTTTATACCTTGTGATAAACTTTTTTCCCCCCTAAGTTTTTATAAACTTCATTGGGTTTTTTCCCCCCCACAATTCATTTTTCTTCTAAGTGCTCTCATTTCACTTGTTAAAACTATTTTAAGTTCTTCTTTCATTTCTTCTAGGAATTCTAGTTGAACTTTTGTGCAAGCTATTGTTTATCTTTGGGGCTTTGTGGGTAGATATTTGAAGAGCTCTGTCACTATAATAATTCTTCCACACTTATTTCCTAATTTTGGAATTCCCACTAAGGCTAGGCTCTACCTACTTCTGAAATGAACATTTGGCTATGGTTAATCTTGTTTTATGTTTTCTTGGCTCCAACCAAAGATCTAAGGGACAGCCCCCTTTTGGTGTGTCCAAAGTAGTCAGATCCAGAGTAAAATCTCATCACTGACTTCCAAGTCTAAGCTCTGCAAACTGTAGACTTGCCTTTAAATTTCTAAGCAATTAGGTGGCAGTTGGGTGGCTCAGTGGTTGAGCCAGGCCTAGAGACAGGAGGTCCTAGATTCAAATTTGACCTCAGACACTTCCCAGCTGTGTGACCCTGGGCAAGTCACTCAACCCCCATTGCCTAGCCCTTACTGCTCTTTTGCCTTAGAACTAGTTCACAGTATTGATTCTGAGAGTAAATATATAAATATAAATATATAAGTAAATATAAATAAAACTGTGCCAAGCAATTAAACTGTGGGCATGTTCCTGTTTGGAGTCCTAGTACACTGTGGTTGAACTCATCATCATGATCTAGCTGCTAGCTGTTCAAAGGCTGCCCTTTGGTCTGAGGTGGTGCTGGTGTTTTTATGTCACTGAGTCATATCTAACTCTTAATGACCCCATGTGGGATTTCCTTGGCAAAAGATACTTAAGTGACTTGCTATTCTTTTTTCTGGCTCATTTTACAGATGGGGAAACAGAGGCAAACAGGGTTAAGTAACTTGCCCAGGGTCACACAGCTAAATGTTTGAGGGCAGATTTGAACTCAGGAAGAGGAGACTTCCTGACTCCAGGTGCAGAGCTTTATCTCCACTCTGCCCTCTAGCCAGTTGGTCTAAGGTACCTACCCTGGGTTGCATAGTAATTACTCGAAACTCACAAGGATGCAGTCACACTTCAGATGCTCAGTTCTGCTCTTCAGTGTCAGGCTCTGATTGCTCCTAGTCCTGTACTATCACTTTGAGGCCAAAACCACATTTGGGTATAGGACCAATCTGGTCATGTCCCCTAGATAGCTTTAGGTCCTTGCTTTTCAGTCCCTAATCTGGAAGGCTAGAAGACCCAGGCTCCAGGGAACCAATGTTGTCTCCCTATGTGGACCTGGGCTGAGAAAATGGCTCTCTGGGATTTTCCTGATCAACCCTTGGCCTCATGTAATTTTGAAGTCTTTCAGGAGCCATTGTGAAGGGGAGTTGGAACGTAATGCCTCCTCCCATTTCACTAATTTGGCCATTTTCTATTTTTCCTTTCTTAAAAGGCCTGTCAGCAATGACTAGATACCACTATCAGCACATCTCAGTCCCCCTTGAACAGACCTCAACAATTCTGACTCAAACTCACAAAAAGCAAAATTTAAAAATCTGACATTGCCTTCAAATTTATATCCATTTTCTATCTTTGTGTCAAACTCCTTTCTTTTATACCCTACTCTAAGAGATGGAAAAGAAAAAAAAACCTGCAATCCATGTTAAGTTGTTTTTTTTTTTGACAGTTAAGGGCTTGTCATTATCAAAATATACAGGAATTCCAATATAACATAAGTTAAACAAAGTCCTTGTCCCCTAGGAAATATGATCAATATATGCCTAGTAAGTGATCCAATGCTTATGATGTGGTTATGTGTATTAAATTTTATACCTCATCCAGCATCTGGCACAGAACTCTGTACTATAAAAAAAGAATCTCAATATTTATTATGACAGAACTTTCCCTATGATATGCATATAATAACATGGTTTTTTTCCTTAACCACTCTGTATTTAAATCTTGTGGGTAATCACCTTGAAAATTAAGTTCAGAGTTGATTCATTCCATTTAACAGTTATTTGTTATTAGTATTTTAATAGGTATTAGGGAAAGATAAAAAGGAAATTTGGATATATCCCCAGGTCTTCAGGAGTTTATTATCTAATGGGGGGAAGAAATATAATCATCTCTATCATACAAAACAGAATATAAACAGAAAAGGAAAGGAAATAGTTACAGTCTAAAGAATACTTTCATATTGTTTTATAAGTTCAATATACCTATATATTATATATTATTCACTTTCTCCCATACCAGCTACTATGTCAGTCCTCTCAAATTATATTGGACAATATTTTTCCCCACTGCTTAATCAGAGTGCTGAGTACATAGTAGGCATTTAATAAATATGTTCATTGATAGCTATCCTTACAGTGCTTTATTCTCCCACTAGACAAGAATCATACAATGTCTAATTTAGTTTTACACCAATTCCAGTGCCTTAGCACTGTGCTGTGTATACAGTTGACACGAAAAATATCTGTTGCTGATCACTTGCTATCTCTGTTGCTTCCACCGCTTTTGAATTAATGACTTTTAGGATTTCTAAGTTACCAGAAAGTAGTGGTAGATCATTTTCCATTCATTGGGAACTTGTATAGTTTTCCTATGGTGTGTGTGCCTTATCTTACCAGTGATATAAACTACTTAATGGGCAGCTGTAAAACATCTACTGTCTTAGCAATAAATCATTATCAGATGCATAAACAACCTTAATGCTGCTTTAATGTTTAAGGTACACAACAACAAAAGGATTACCTGATAGCACTCTCCTTTAAGATTGTCTAAGACATCTCCACATGTTTTACGCATGTATTTCTTACACCCGTCAATCACCATTTGGTCAATGTTTGAAACTGGTTAAGGAGCATAAAAATTCTTCCCAGAATATTCAATTGCGTTAACTGACTTTTAAATAGTCAAACTTTTGAAAGAAAATGTTAGCAAGAATAGTTCTTATAAAACTGAAGTTTTTGTATCATAATTCTGTAAACAGTTCAAAAAATCTTATTTTCCTTTCCAGGAAAACATGATTATTTAGGAGGGGAGGAAAATTTAGCATTGAAGAGACAAAGCTTTCAAGGACACTTGAAAGAACAAAGATTTCTTCCTGTAAATTCCCTATGGGCTCAGGCAGGCCATTATAATGACTACAAGAGACAAAGAAGCATTATGCCAAAGACTGCTCTTGTTTGCAGCTCTTGGGTGGATTATTCTTGACAACATCAGACAACAGGAGATAGCTATCTTGTTGCTCACTGCTGTAACAACAATAACAAAAAAAGCCTAAAGGGATTAAGTGAAAATGTTGAGATACCTTCATTTATTCAAGGTTAGCTTTTAATGATTATTACCTTATCAGAGGTTCTTAAACTTGTGTCAGGGGCGCATATTCTTCAAATATTTAACAGTCTGGCAAAGCTTATGGACTTCTTCTCAAATTAATGTTTTTAAATGAATAAAATAATATATATATATACACACACACACACATATATATATATAATTACAAGGGGGAAAATTATACAAAAAATAAAGTTATCAAAATATTTCTTTTAAAGTTCAAAGGCCACAAGTTAAGAATATGTGCCTTAGAAAAAAAAGGAAAATGTAATACAGAGGCATATGGTAAGAAAAATAAAGACACTGTAATTTGACACTTTTTTTAAAAAAAGGATATCTCTACCATAGTGACCATCTTTGGTTTCAATTTGACTATTTCATATAATATACCCCCATCTCCACCGCCCAAAATCAGCACTTCTTTGTCAGTGTAATCTTCCTTCCCACTGCCCATTATGGCTTGTGTATACGCCAAATCACTCTCTGCCAAATCTAGGAATCAGAAAATATAAGCAAAAAGAGGATTAGATATTTTGACCTTATGGAAATTTATTCACAAGTTAATTGGTTAGAATTGATGTGTTTTATACAAATCTTAGAATTTACATATCATAAAAAGTAAAAAACAAAAACATTTAATCTACTGTAATCCCTTAAGAATTATTTTTACCTTTAAGAATAATTATTTTTCAAAATGCCAATATGTTCTGTGCATTGTCCAGAGAATAGTTTATCTCCCTACTACCTAGCACTGATGATTCAGATGCAATCAGTCAAGTAGCAGGGCAGAAACTGAATTATAACCATATTAGGAGCCAATTATATTAGCAGGTAAAAACAAATAATAAAAGCATTCATTAAGCACTATGTGCTAAGAAGTATGGATATAAATAGGAAAGCAAGGAGTTCACAATTAAATGGGAGGAAACAAGACAGAAAAGAATTCAGCTTCAAGTGAAATGGAAATGTCCTGTGATCATTAAAAAATCATATGGTAATGTAATATCTTTCAGGTCATCTTAATAAAACCATAGTGATTTCTACTGTTGAAAAATTTGAGCACCAAGGATTTTGGTGTCTTCTATATCAAAACCATTCATCTTGTCTATTGATTATTTCATATATTAAAAAAAAAAAAAAAAGAATATGCCCACTACCTAGTTAAAAAATATTAGAGGGGGCAGCTGGGTAGCTCAGTGGATTGAGAGCCAGGCCCAGAAAGGGGAAGTCCTAGGTTCAAATCTGGCCTCAGACACTTCTTAGCTGTGTGACCCTGGGCAAGTCACTTGACCCCCATTGCCTAGCCCTTACCACTCTTCTGCCTTGGAACCAATATACAGTATTGACTCCAGGATAGAAGGTAAGTGTTTAAAAAAATATATTAGAAACAAAACAAGTGCCCATATTTTGAGGAATGGCTGAACAAGTTGTGACACATGAGTACAATGGAATAGTACTATGATCAAAAGTAGTGTATCTGTAAAAGCATATTTTGCAAAATTTTAAAGCATGACATAAATGCTAGTTATTGTATTATTATGCCACAAAGAATAATGAGGAACTCAAAAAAAAAAAGAAGTCTTGTAGGAACAGATACAGAATAAATCAGATTTAGATAAAACTATGAAACAAGACAATTTAGATCAAATCCCATTAATATTGGATTCAAGATCATTGACACTGGAACCACACTAACTTCTTGGCAGAAATTTGGCAATGATACATTCTATACATTGCAGTCAACACATTGGTTGATTCATTTGTTTTTCCATTATAAGAGAAAAATAATATGCAGGACAGGCAGATTATTGGGAAATGAATTAAGCACAGAAATGAAAATACTTATTTAACATTTAAAAATTATCATCTTTATAGGAATATATGTATTAATACAGTGGAATTGCTTGTCAGCTCCAGGAGGGGGGAGGGCAGAGGGAAGGAGAAAACATGTAGCCATGGGAAAATATTTAATTTAATATTTCAATTAATTATGTAACATTTTAAAAATATGCATCAAGTACCATGATTTTGGGGAGGAGGAGAAGCTTGTGGATAAACAACATTCCTGTTCATCCAATAGCCTTGCATAACATTGAGGTGCTGGGAGGGGGGAAATGTAGTAATGGCAATTAAATAAAAGGTTTTTACTTTAAAATACTAAAATGTTTTAAATACATAGTGTCTTACGCAAGTTTATAGCCTCAATATTCTTAAAGCAAACTTGAATAAAGTTGTACTAAGTCCAAACCATGAAGGGACTTCATTTCAGCCAGACTTGATTGAGAAGGGGAAATACTTACTGACATCCCCACTGAGGATAAGGATATTTCCAAACTGCTTCGAATGCAGAATTTTAATGTTCTGATAAGGTGAATCTTCATCATATACAACTTCATCTATGTCATATTCCACCAGGCGTCCATCAGCTGTAGGCCAATACTTATCAATCTTGCCTCCTCGTACAAGAGCCGGCAATCTGAAGAAATGAATATAACCAAACTTTCTGTTTATAAATGTCACGTCCATTCCATTTTCCCTCTCTGCAACCAGGAAATATCCACTCACTCTAGACAGAGGCTTTTAAGAACTAAATCATGATTAGTCCAGGAGACAAACACACACACACACACACACACACACACACACACACACACACACACACACAATGAATTTGCAGGAGGAGTCTGAACAACAATACATGACAGAAGCTTTTATATATTTATTTTTCCTCCCATTTTTTTAGAATACTTTTCCATGTTCTCTCCTCTTCTTCTCTCCCCCAGCTTCTATTTATATAAAGATAAACTAATTCTGCCTTCTTTGTACAGAAATTATATTTTACATAGTGTTATCATATAAAAATCCATATACAGAGTCAAGATGGTGGTTTAAAGGCAGCAACAGTTCAAAACCTCAGCAAACCCTTCCTTACCAATCAAAAACACCTTTCGAGGGGACTGAAAACTAACAGGACAGAGCTAGGGGACCCTCCTCTCCTGGACCCAACATAAAAGGCATGCCCCCAAAAAAAGCCTGAATTCTAGAACACCCAGATTTAAGGGGAAGAAGGAAGGTCCCAGGACCCCTCCCCTGTCTATAGTGCCAAGCCTCCAACAATGGCTAGAATCTCTGGGCCTGCAAAGCTGTGCCAGGCTCAGGGATTAGAACACAGGTGGCATAAAGGCAGCTGGAGGAGAAACACAGAGCAGGCAGCCCCAATCTCAGGCTAGAAGCTCCATCTCCCCCCCTCCCTTTCCTGGAGGTTTTTGCCTCAGGGCACAGCCAGCTTTGCAGATCAACTCTGCCCTGGCTCAATCTCATCAATAGGACAGATAAGAAGCCTCCAGAGGACAGGGAAGCTCAAGCTCCAACAGGGCTCCTCCACAGACTGATCTGAGAGCCTCGCTAACTGAGCTCCAATGGCAAAGGCCGCAACAAAGTACAGGCAACAACTCTGACAACAGGGCAGGAAGCCCAGATCCTTTTCAGCTTCTGCTGTCAGTCAGGGAAGATCAGACCAACCTAATCAAACAGCAGAACAGAGAATAAGCCCCTTCAGGCCAGAACAGCCCAAACTCACAGATCCAGCACAAAATGAGATCCAAGCAATGAACAAAGAGCAAATGGAACAGAGGAAGATCAAAGAACACCAAGAAAACACACAGAAACTCCAGCAAACTGGACAGAGGCTTTGGAAGAACTCAATATACAATTCAAAAAATAGTTGAGAGACTGAAGACAACTGGGGAAAGAATTTAAAAAGCAAAACAAATCGTCTGGAAACAGAAAATAGTGTCTTGAAAGCCAAAATTAATCAGCTTGAAAATGAGGCAAAGATGATGAAAGATGAGGAAGATGACCAAAAAGCCAGGGATGAAATCCAGTCTTAAAAAACTAGAATAAAACAACTAGAAGCAAATGACTCCACAAGGCAGCAGGACACTATAAAACAAAATCAAAAGAATGAAAAAATTGAGGAAAACATGAAACACCTCATCCACAAAACAGAAGATTTAGAAAACAAGTACAGGAGAGACAACTTGAGAATCATTGGTCTATCAGAAGATCATGACAAAAGAAAAAGCCTGGACATTCTATGGGAAATTATCCAAGAAAATTGTCCCAAAATTCTAGAGCAAGAGGGAGACGTGAAGATTGAAAGACCCCACAGATCTGTACTTAATCCCAACTGACAACACCCAGGAATGTTATAGCCAAATTCAAGAACTACCAGGCCAAGGAAAAAATATTACAAGCTGCTAAGAGTCAGGTACCATGGAACTACAGTTAGGATCACAGGATTTGGCTGCAACTACACTGAAGGACTAAAAGGCATGGAATATGATTATTTCAGAAAGCAAGGGAACTAGGTCTATAACCAAGAAATAACTAGCCAGCAAAACTGACTATATTCTTTCAGGGGAAAGTATGGTCATTTAATAAAATAGAAGACTTCCAAGCATTTGTAAAGAAAAGACCGGAACCTAAACAGAAAACTTGATGCCCAAATACATAACTCAAAAGAATCACCAAAGGTAATTAAGAAAGGGAAAAAACAAAAAAAACCCTTTTTTAAGGGACCCAATAAGTTAAAATATGTATCCCTACAAGAAAAAAGGATAGGGGGAAGCTGGGTGGCTAAGTGGATTGAGAGTCAGGCCTAGAGATAGGAGATCCCAAGTTCAAATCTAGCCCCAGACACTTCCTAGCTGTGTGACCCTGGTCAAGTCACTTGACCCCCATTGCCTAGCCCTTACCACTCTTCCGCTTTGGAGCCAATACACAGTATTGACTCTAAAATGAAGGGAAGGGAAAAAAGGGGAAAGAGGAAAGGGGAAGATAGAGGGGATATTGGTAACTTTTCCTGAACCTCAAGATGTCTGTTCAAGAGTTGTATTTGTTGCCTTAATAACCAAATTGTCTAGGACATAGAAAATATGTCATCCCCATTTCCCCACATACACTTTAGAACAAAAGCCTCTTATACTGAGGTTTACATTTACCCCATGTAAACTCCAAGAGAGCAGGGGCTGCACTTTTGCCTCATTTTTTTCTATTTTACATTACTTAGCACATTGCCTGGCACATAAAAGAACTTTAATCAATGTTATTTGACTCAGAATTCCATAAACTCCTCTAATATAATTAACCACCCAGAAGGAAGGTCATGTTTGAAAACAGAACCCTAAAATTTGGCTCCTATTAGAACTGGAGACCTCATTTGATCTACTTACTCTCTGGCCTTCCTAAGCAATCTGGTTCCTTTCTATGTCTTAGATCATGGTTAAGCAAGAACACCGGTCATTAGAAAAACAAAAAAGTATATAAAACATTCAAATACAGACCAAAGACTCACCGTTTTAACCTTCCAATATTGCCCTGACATAGTTCTTTCATTCTTTCTTCTAGTTTGTTTAGTAGCTACAAAAAAAAAAAGAATTTTATACAAACAAAACAGCTCTGATATGTGTAACAACTTGTAATAAGCTGTCAGATCAGAATGGTCTTTATTTCCATGGAATCACAACATTAGTGGAGTTTATGTTAGAGATCCAGATCCCACCCCACCCAAAAAGAAAAAAAGAAAAAAAATCATAGTCCAATACTCTGGGACTTATCTAATGTTAAAGATTCATTTATAAAAAATGTCTCTAACCATTTTCTAATGGTTAGACTGACACAATTTAATCACCTCCCTAAAATACAAATTTAACTTAAAGTATCTCTAGTCAGTGTTTAAAGAGGGAAAGGAAGATTAAAGGAGAAAAAAATTTAGGTTTTCAACTTTCTTTCTGTGCACTCAAAAGCCAAGGACCAGAAAACGATACTCATGAAGGCAGAGAATTTTTAAGAAAAAAAAATTGCGTGTCTTACAAGTCTCTGGCCATCATTAGTGGAAAATAATTTGGGTAGCTTACCAAAAAACTGGAACTGGAAAATCAAGACACAAAAAGATAGGCAAAAAAACCAGCAGGCATAGTTAGTACCAGTTACATTTAACACCATCCAGATAAAAAGCAAGAAATACCTACATTGTCAATTTCTTCTTTTCCTTTCAAATCATTGTTGTAACTCTGTACATCCATCAACACCAATCCATGTGGGTAAATTCTCAGACTGGCAAAACTGAAATAAATAAATGGATGAATATATAAGCAAATGAAATATGTTTTAATATTTGATACTCAAGTATAGTAGAATGGGGGAAATGTTCTAAAATTCCTGTAAAAGAGGCTTTCAGTTTTTTAAAACTTTTCATATTCAAAATACTATACCATAAAATTGAACGTTCTCTTAGTCAATTCCTTTGTCTGAGAAAGAAATCTACTTTCAATTTCTTCTGAAGGATCGCTGTGTGTCAGGTAGGGCTCTTGCCTAGAGAATTTATTCATGTCTTAGGTGTGACAAGCAAGATTATCATTTTTGGTAAGTATAGTCTGCTCAGATACTTAAATTATAAGGCTAGATTTTTATAAAGGAACTCATTTTCACCCTCAAACCAAAACTGTGATTGCAAAACATCATATTCCTCAGACCCCTAAATTAATCAGCTCATTATGAAGGGGTCTAAGTCTAAGGTACACAGCCAGGTAAAAGTGATTTTAGATAGACGGATGGATAGGTGGATAGATATTTTAGTGCCACTGGACCCAGGCTTCCAACGCCAAGAGAGTGGGACTGTCTCTGTGCATCGACTTTTCCACTTAAATCTCCTTCACGCACAAGTGTCTTTGTGCACACTCATCTATACACCATAGATGAAAACACACAAAGACAATTATCATCCTCGATTACCGAGAGACTACTACTACCAATTCCTGCTAGAAGGCCAATAGAAAAAAACCTCAAGGAAAACTATAATGGACAAACATTTAAAAGTTCTTAAATTCACCACATTTCCCATAAGAAACTTATTGAAGGAAAAGTCATGAAGTGGTGATTTAGTAGTCAGATATTTGGAGGCATAACTAAGGCCTCTTTATCACAAGGAGTAAGTAATAGGAAAACAAAAAGCCGTTGTGATTTAAAATTTACACGACTGTTTTCTGACTGGCAAAGTAGAATATTTATTCTGATTTGTACAAAATATATGCATACACAAAAGGGTTCTTAACAATATAAATGGTCAGAACAACCTACCACAAAAGAGAACACTACAAGACTTTTAGGAAATGTTGCCCCAAGATGGGGAGACCATGGGCAGGGCAGACTGTTAGACCCAGTTTTGTGTTTTTGTATTTGGCTGAACTAATTTGTTTTCCTTCTTTATTCTCTGTTAAAAGGGATGATTCATTGGGTCGTGTTGTAATATGATATTTGGGGCAAGAGGGAGAAGGGTTCTTTATTTCTAATGTTATAAATCCCTCAATTTATTCCCAGATTTCTTCCAACACTATTCCATTATTCATCTTTTACGCATCTTCAATTTCTTCTTCCTGACTACATATTAGTTGTGAATTAATTGTAGAAACATCAAGACAAGGCTTTTGTGGAGAAAAATCAAGAGAAGCTTCCTAGAAGGTGTAGTATTTGAGCTGAGCTTTAAAGGATATAGAAATTCAACCAGGAAAAGAGGGAAGATATTTTAGACACAACCTTAGCAAAGGGAAAAAGAAACAAAGTAAGGTTCTGTTTGCCAAGGACAAAGAATTGGCTAGTGTGTGTATAGAGGGCAGTGATATGATAAGGTTGGAATGGGAGGCTTGAGCCAGGCTATGGAAAAGCCTTGACTGCCAAGCAAGGGAGACAGAATTTTACTCAGGAGACAATAAGATTTTAAAGATCATAGATTTAGGAAGGGAAAGAGACCTTCAAGGAGAAACTGAGTCCCTGAAACAAATGACTTGCGCCCCCCCCCCCAAAAAAAAAACCACACAGCTAAGTAAAAACAAGAGGCCAAATCTCAGGAATTACTAGAAAGATATTTGGAACAATTCCTCAACAAAATAAAACTGGTAAAAGCTTGAAGATTAAATGAGGAAGAGAAAGGAAATAGAACTGTCACTGCATTATAACATTTCAGAGAGGAAGAAATCAAGGCCTGCATTAAGGTGCTAATAACTGGTAACAGACAAAAGAAATAGAAATCAAAACAAAAAATTTAAGAATAGAATCTGCAGGAATACAGATTATTTTACATAAGTAATGTTTTAAACCTTAAAGCATATTATGTGACAGCTAATAAGATAATATGGACTGGGGGTTTAAAAGGCCCTTCGATTTCAAGATTTCTCAAAGTATTCCTTAACTGAAAGTGAGAAGAATTATAACAAAATAACAGTAAAATCCTAGTCAGCTCACTGGATAGAATGTTTGGCCTGGAATTCCAGGAAGACTGATCTTCCTAAATTCAAATCTGTCGGCAGATACTTACTAGCTTTGTGACCTTGTTGGGCAAGTTACTTAACACTGTTTGCCTTAGTCTCCTCAACTTAAAATGAACTAGACAAAACTACTTTGCCCAAAAAAATCCTTAATGGGGTCAGAAAGAGTTGAGCAGAACTAAAAAATGTCTGAACAAAAATAATGAATATAGCACTTTGTACAACATTTTACACATTATCTGATTATATTCCTCATAATATCCTACTGATTTGAGGGCTATTATCCCCAATTTACAGATGAAGAAATATGAGGCAGAGACATAAAAGGACTTTTCTGAAGTCACACAACTTGTATCTAAGGCAGGATTTGATAGTCTGAAGAGATTGTCTTCTAACTGGGGAGAGTCTTCTGAGGGAGCTTTCCTGGAGACTGCAGCTTGGATTGTGGGCTTGGAGATCAGCTTCAACTTAAGACTAACTCTGTTCGGTGAGTGAAAGGCTGACTCCTTTCCTAGTTTCCTAAGAGACTAGCTTCCATCTTGGAGGAGGGTTACTCTCCACCAGCCTTCCTGGTTTGAGAGCTAATTAATCTCTGCCTGGATTAAGAAGACCTGGAACAAAACATTTAGGTTGATAGGATAGATAACTTCTCTATCCCCCTCACATTTCTTTTCTTTATTGTTTCCGCTCTATTTATAAATACTTGTAAATAAACTTCTGACTCGAGATATAAGTATTGGCAACCACATAATTTTATAAAATTATTGTCCAACCATTAATTTTCATCTTTACATTTCTGGCCACTTTTAAATACAGTTTCTGATGTATGTAATATGCCTGAAAGATCCAACTAATTGAGATCCTGTGTGAATAGTTTTATTATTGATAAAGATAGTGAAGTGAGAAGGAATAATTTTTAGAGGAAGAGGTTTCAGACACAGCAATTAGAGATGTGCAATTAGGATATGTAGCTAATGTCCTAAATGTTCAGGTCAGAGCTTGGAAAAGGAAGACTAGGGCTGGAGATGGGACATTCTGTCACCTACACTATATGTGGGTGGTAAATGAAAGTGGACAGTGGTGGGTGATAGAACTGTAGCAAAAGGGACCCAACAAATAACAGGGAAAGAAATGTTTTCCAAGTCAAATGACAATCTTGACCCAGTTTCGCTATTTATGTGTGCTATCACGAATAGCATTTAAAGTTTTCTTTATACTGGAGAAATCATTTAACAACCAAAATTAAAAAAAAAAATCTAGAGATGTCTGTATGTCCCTGATAGAATGTCTCTGAAACCAAGTACCTATCAGAAGAGGCTGTCATCTAGATATCTGTGTCCAACAATGACAGTAAAGAGCCCTGGAATTCAGTGGCCTAGCTGGGTGACCCTGGACAAGTAATTTATAAGAGCCTCAATTTCTTTGTAAAATCAGAATGATAGTTGTAGGAACAACTTTACAGGGTTGCAACGGGGCTCTAATGATTTTTATATAAGGAATTTCTTAAGCCTGATGTGCCAGCTAATATTAGTAAGGTCAAGCATGATAAAGACTGAAAAAAAAAAGCCATTTGATTTTAGGATTGGTGAAACTATTCCTTCAAAAGTCACCAATGATATGAAAGATTAGGTATTTGGAGAAGGCCTAGCATGCAACAGTAGGGGCTAAATACAGGAATAGGAGAATAGAACCAGACTATAACAGGCTGAGGAGAAAGTTGTCTTCATTTCCTTACCTTTTTCCAAAACTTTTTTTTTTATTTTTAAATTTTAGTAAATTTCCACATAAGTTTTCCAAAGTTATGATTCAGTCTCCTTCTCTTCTTCCCTCCCCCACTACCAAAGGTGACAAGCAATTCAATCTATATTTTCCCTATCTAATGCTACAAATAGGACAGCAATGTAGCAGTGATGGCAAATCTATATCACAGGTGCCAAAGACAGCAGGCAGAGTGCTTTCTGTAGGCACTTGGCCACCTTCCCTCCATACCCTACTCTCCCCAGTTTGTTACTAGAAAGGCAGAGCTGCTCCCCTCCCCCTCTCCATTATGCCTGATGATATTTTTTCACATCCCCACCCTTCTGCCCAGGAGCCAATGAGAGTACACAGGGGGTAAGGTGGGTGGCTCACAGGTGGCAGAGCTGGAGGGGAACAGTTATCAGACCACTCCTACTCTATATATTCCCTGAGAATATTCCTTACTCCACCCATCCCTCCCCCCAGCAGCCCAATGGGAGTGCTTTCTCCCTCCCCTATAGAAACTGAAAACCCCTATAACTGAAAAATTAAAAAAGTTTTTTAATAATCCTGATTTCTGGGTTATGTTTTGCATGATAATACATGTATAACCCAGCTCCAGGAAAGGGGAGGAAAGGGAAGGAGATAATTTGGAACATATAACTGTAGAAAACTTATATAGAAATGTATTATGTCTAATTGGCAAAAATAAAGTATCTTTATAAATAAAAAAGAATCCTATGTTCTGCTAGGTTATAAAAATCCTTTTTAATATTTAGGTTAAAAATAAAAATCATTTTTAAAGCCTGCCCTTACCTGCCATTTTTATTAATGTAGGTTGCTAAATATCCATGATCTTCCCAAGTGTGAATTGTTTCTGTCATTGCCTGCTCTTCAAAAACAGACTGTAGACCTTTAAGAATGGCATCTCCATCAGCTATAGGGGGAAAAAAGAGGGATATGGTTAGAGAAAAGACAGAATAAAAAGGTCATAGTCAACAAGAAATCAATGCTTGATTGATAACCCACATGAATCTACTTTATCACATTTTTCAAAATTCTACCAAATGAACTTGAGGTGATATTAAGATATTGAGTATAGAGAAGGAAATGCAAAGTGACCTGAAATGTACCTATAAGGCTAGAATTATATTCCTCAGGAATACAGAAGACACAGTGTGAAACTTCTTAAGTTATCAGTCTTTAATACTCTTCCTCAGTGAAAAGCATTGGGGGGGAGGGGGGGGAAGAAGCTCAAAAATTAACGTCTGTGTCCCTCAATTGGGTTTTCTTGGTAATTAGGTATCATCACAACTAAGAGTGGGAAAATTTTTTTGAAAACAAAAGCAATACAAGGTTCTAGAGAAGGAACAGAAAAGAAAGGCTTCCTCTTTCCTCCTAGCAGTGGGCCCTAAATAGCCTGACACCCCACTAGCTTTAAACCTATGCAAACATTTTCCAGGAAAGGCAAAATGATATCTTTTTTCCCAAAAATATTAGTAAAATAATTTAATAAGAAACTTAACCAGGGGCAGCTGGGTAGCTCAGTGGATTGAAAGTCAGGCCTAGAGACAGGAGGTCCTAGGTTCAAATCTGGCCTCAGACACTTCCTAGCTGTGTGACCCTGAGCAAGTCACTTGACCCCCATTGCCTAGCCCTTACCACTCTTCTGCCTTAGAGCCAATACACAGTATTGGCTCCAAAATGGAAGGTAAGGGTTTAAAAAAAAAAAGAAACTTAACTAAAAACCAAAATGTGACAAAAAGAAATTAATTGTCGTGTTCTCCCACTATGTATATATATGCCAACATTTGAATGCAAGAGAACAAATTAAGCTCTGAAAGCTTAATTAATGAATGAAAGCTTATAATGTCTTTATGGCAACCACAGCTATAAGTGTAGCTACTCTCTCCTGACCTTGCCATGAGCACACCTCCAGCAGCCTTCTCCCAGTGGAGATGTTTCTACCTTTAGTGCCTGCCTCCTCCAACTGAATTCCTGCCCTGCATAGAACAACTTCCTACTTAAGAAGTACCCACATGAGCCATTTTTTTTTAAACCCTAACCTTCTGTCTTAGAATCAATACAAGCATCAGTAAGGGCTATGACAACTGAATTTAAGTGACTTGCTCCAAGTCACAAAGCTAGCAAGTATCTGAGGCCACATTTGAACCCAGTTTCTCCCAATTCCAGACGTGACTATCTACTCAGTCACTTAGCTATCTCAATATGAAACTTTTAAGAGAAAAGTAATCTGATTAATATTAATTCATATAAGCATATGAACAATAGAGTTCAAAGTATTTTTATTAAAAAAAAAAAGTAGTTCAACCAGATAAATGTTATTCCACCAATACTTCTTGATATTCTCACAAGCAGAAAAAGAAAAAAGATGTTTGGTCCAGAAGAAAACATGATTTCGCTTGTTTATATGGGTATGATTTGGGGTTTTGGTTTTAAAAGAGTTTTTAAAAGTTATATAAAAAAAAAACAACCCAGTGGAATTGTCAACTCCAGGAGGGAGGATGAAAGAGACAACATGAGAATCATGTAAGGGGGGGAGGGGTTTAGAAATTACTTTTTAAAAAATTTAAAAGATGATATTTGGGGGGCAAGGAGGGCTTTTAAAGCATTTATAAAGTTTGCCAACTAATAATCCATGGCCCTCCTCGAGTTTTACAGTGGGCAATTTATAGGGGCAAAATGATTATCAACAATTTCCTACCAGTTTTGAAAGGTCATCAACCCAATTTGTCAAAGAAGTAATAATAGGAATATTAAAGAAGCTCCTGAAAGAGGGACCTGGTCAGTAGAACTGTGAATTGATCCAGTCAATATGAAATACTATTATGATGCTAAGAAATTGACTAAATTTTCCATATCCTTTGACCCAAAAAGCCTACCAAAGGACCCCAATGAAATAAAAGAAATAAATTTTAAAAGATGGAAAGGATTCTTAATTTACATAACAGTGACATCTTCAATTAGTTTCACAGTCACTTTTCAGTACTCAGTTATTTTTCACTTTATAGAGTCACTTGATAGAAGGAATATAACTGAGTTACTTTCAAAAGTCTATATTTTTTTGAAATTTGATTTTATTATGTAGTTAACCTATGGATATAGTAGTACTTTTGTGGTAGCAAAAACCTCCAAACAAACCAGATAAAATGACTCCAATTGTGGCTTACAATTAATGGAAAATTACTAGGCTATAAGAAATAATGTAAATAAAGAAACAAGGCAGGACACCTAGATGGCGCAGTGTACTTAGAGACAGGCCTAGAGATGGGAAGTCTTGGGTTCCAATGTGGACTCAGACATTTCCAATCTGGGTGATCCTGGGCAAGCCACAACTCCATTACTTACTACTCTTTATCTGTCTTGGAACCAATACTTAAAGCACGGATTCTAAGTGAGAAGGTAAGGGTTTAAAAAAAAGAGCAAAGCAAGGGAGAAGATATTTAGTGATCCAAAGTAAAGGACACAGAATTTAAAAAAAAACAAAACTACATGCATATGAACAATTACTACTACACTACAATGCAAATTTTAAAAACAACTAATTATAAAGACCAAGTCAGGCTCCAACACATAGCTGAGAATGGGCATAATTCTGTTGCCAAGCAACGCATTGCCACCCATGGGGCAAGACAAGCTGGCCTAGCTGAAGCTGCAAAAAGCACTGTGAAGTAGTGATAAGAGATGGCATATACTAGATAAATTAAATCATTTTTTCCCTTAGGCTCCAGTGGGTTCCCTTTGATTTTCTATTGAAGTCTATGGACCTCTTCTCAAAGTAATGTTTTTAAATGCACAAAAATATGTAGACACAAAAGAAACCAATTACATTGAACCATAGTTAACAAAATAATTTCTAAAACAAGTTCGTAAACCTCAGGATGAGAACTACCACCAACCCCCCTCTTGCAAAGATGCTTTCACCAAAGTACGGGGAAAAAAGTAATATAACTTTGCGGAAGTCCACAGTTCAATGGGATTTGAAAGAGCCAGTTTAGGAGATGAAAAAAAAGGGAAAGGATAGGGGGAAAAAATCCTCAGATTGTAGTGTCCTAAGCTTGAGGGATAAGTTTAGATGACCTGCATAATATCATAGGGCAGTCAAGCTGAAAAGATGACTGAGAAAATTAAGAAGAAATAAATGCTTTTTGCATGTGACTGCTTAAAAATTCATTCTCGAAGAACCATATTGCAGTAAAGCCTAAGAATGCAAAGGAGGAAATGTACTGTGATGGAACCGAGGTGGCACTCAGAAACCACTTGTTTATGAATGTTTGCCAGTGAAAGTAAAGAGAGAAATAGTAAAATGGCTTTAAAATCCACAAATCTCATTTTTACTCACTAGTGACCACCAAAACTTTCATGAGAATTGCCAGAAAATAGTCAACTTATCTATCTAGTTTGTAAATTTCACATCCTCTTTCTACACTTAAATGTAGAAAATGATTGAAACAAGGGGGTTATTTCAATCAAGGGCTAAATAATCTTGAGATAAATTAATAAAATTTTTATTTATTCAAATATGACTGACTTAATTCTTTATAGGAATGGACTTAATGGTACGCAAACATTGAGTTAGCATATAGAAAAGGAAAATTTCTTATCTATGAAGATATCTAGAAACCTATAGATTACATATATAAAATCTATTTGAATTTATTTAATTTTTATTTGAATATTTAAATATATTGAATATGAATGAATGAAAAAATGAATAATGAATATGAATATATTGAATATATAAAATCTATTTCAATTCTGAGTAAGATGTATTATGCCCCTCCTCCACATTTTTTTTGCAAGGGAGGGAATTGTCATCTAAGGATCCTTCCAAATGATATTAAAAGAATGGGTTGGAATGCACCTTCCTAATAAGGAAGAATTATTTCATTTACTGTATTTGTAAAACACAGTACACAGTAGGTGCCTAATAAATGTTTGTTGACAGATTGACACTAAACTATTAGACCTATTTATAGCAGCTCTTTAGGTGATAGA
Organism: Monodelphis domestica; assembly: GCF_027887165.1. Lineage (NCBI taxonomy): Eukaryota > Metazoa > Chordata > Mammalia > Didelphimorphia > Didelphidae > Monodelphis > Monodelphis domestica. The sequence goes on along the minus strand of NC_077230.1, from coordinate 43,060,992 downwards.
AAAGATTTGGATATCAAAGGGATGTGCATCAAAGGAAGAATGGCTGAACAAATTGTGGTACATGTTGGTGATGGAATATTACTGTACTATAAGAATGATCAGCAAGATGATTTCAGGAAAAAGATGGAAAGATCTGCAGGAATTAATGCTGAGTGAAACAAGCAGAACCAGAACATGGTACAAGATAAGAGCTATATTTTAAGATGATAATCTGTGAAAACTTGGCTACTCTCAGCAATGCAACAATCTGAAAAGATCCTGAAAGACTTATGACCGGGAATGCTATCCCACTTCCAGAGGAAGGCCTGTTGGGAGTCAGATATATGTGAATCAAAGCATACGCCCTTCCACATCAGTTTTATTTGGGGGTTTTGGTTTTGTATTGAGTGTGCTCTTACAACAAGGGCCAATATTAAAGTGAGAAAAAGTATAATTGTCATTGCATGATATGTGGTAGTCTTATCTCCCTTTAAACAATAAATTTGCAAGGATTACACCTTCACTAAACTTCACCCTATCCAAGTGTGCCTAAACAAAATGCACTATTCATAGGAATTTATTTCTGAATGACAACTAGAAAATGACTAGCATAAAGCTTAAAATATAAACAAACCTCAGTTTCCCCATGACCTTATCTAAAAGTCCTGGTCATTTAAGTGCTCTTCTATCCTTCTGAAAATTGGCAAGTTATACCCTCCCAGGAAAGCATCAGGCTCTTTCCAGACAGACTTCTCCCCCAGATGTATACCCCAACTACAACTAGGAAATGCTTTCATGTTTGTGGTACTGAATGCATAGATTTATTCTCTGAAGATTCACTTTCCCCCCCTGGGTTTCCCTTCAACTCCTCTCATGCCTCAGAAGGTTTCTCACATCATTCTTCTTCATCAATGCTCTCACCCTTCCAGGTTGCATAGCACCACAAATCACCACAAAGATGTAAAAGAAAGCAATCATTTGCATCACTTAAAACTGTGTTAAATCGTTTAACCTGTATTTTGGAAACATCTAGCATTCAAAAAGTATGGCACATAAAAGAGAGTCCCAAGACCACTAATTAAAAAAAAAGAAAGAAAGAAACAAAAACCCTGCCAGTGTTGGGATGACTCTATAAAGATCAAAGACTATGGAAAATTATGACTACAATTGGCAAAAGATGAAGGAATTCTACCAAGCACAAGAACAAGGCATAAATATTAACACAATGAGGGAAAGATGCCTAAGACTCTAATGAAAGAATTAAAGAAAACTTTGTACTGGACTTTTTAAAATCGTTTCATTATTTTATTCATGTTAAAGGATTTCACAGAAAGAAGTTTAATATACAATCCCATTAATAGGTATAAGCGACTTTTGAACTTAGGTCTATTCATGACAATATTAATGGCATAATTCCTACCAAGGCACAAACCAAAATTAAATCTTTTCCTGATCATTAATCCTCCTAAGTGAAAGTACACTAATAGAAGAACTTCCTGTTGGGAAAAACAGGCCCCCTTGTGCCCAGGTCAGCATTCCTTGGGGCATAACCTTTAAAAGTCCCAGAGGAACTACGCTATACATTTTCTTATCTCACTCTAAGTGGACAGGGGGTGGGTAATGGAGCCAAAATTGCACAATCTAAAAAGAACATTTAAACTTGAAAGACTTGAGAACTTTGAACAATGTAATGACAAACCATAATCCCAAAAGACTCCTGATTAAACCTGCTGCTCAGCTCTTGATAGAGGGGTCAGAGATGCATTTAAGAGTGTAGAATAAGACTTTTTTTAAGCATCATTTGCCTTTAAATATTTGGTCTTTTTTTTCTTTTTTAAACCCTTACTTTCTTGGTAACAACTCTAATACAGAAAGGCAAAGGCAAGGCAAATGAGGTTAAATGCTTTCTTTCCTCAGGGTCACACAACTAGGAAGATTCCAAGGCTACATTTGAACCGAGTTCCTCCTGACTAGACCTGGTGCTCTCTCCACTGTACTACTAACTGCCCCCACCCCTGCCTATACATATTTGTTAACAGGAGTTTGGGGTTTTATTTTTTTTCTCTTCAATGAAGAACCTGGGAGAAAAGAATTTATGGAAAAATAAAATGTTTTGGTTTTGTTTTATTTTTTAAGTAAAATATTTATGGAAGATGACATTCTAAATAGATGGATCAATTGACAGCATATTGAGAGGATTTTTTATGGAAAAGTAAAATGTTTGGGGTTTGTCTTTTTTCCCCCAGTTACATAATTCTTGTTTTCTCCCTCCCCCTCTCCCAGAGCCAACAAGCAATTCCATTGGGTTATACATGTATTATCACGCTAAACTTATTTCCATATTCTTCATTTTATAATAGATATGTTATGTTTATTATATATAATATAGTAATATGTAACAGTATATATCTTTTAAAACCAAAACCCCAAATCATATACCTATATAAACAAGTGATAAATCATGTTTTCATCTGCATTTCTACATCAACAATTCATTCTCTTAGAAATGGCAGCATTCTTTCTCGTATCTCGTAAGTCCCTCAGAATTGGCCTAGATCACTGCATTGCTGCTAGCAGCAACGTCTATCACATTTGATCGTCCCACAATACTTCAGTTATTGTGTGCAATGTTCTCCTGGTTCTGCCTATTTCACTCCACATCAGTTCATGGAGGTCTTGTCTTTTCTTTAAAAATGACAAAAAGCTATCCTTTTTTTAAAAAGTATCTGCAGGTATAAGGAAAAGGAGATAAGTTTAATCTGGTAGGGCAAGAGAAGTTCTTTTAAGGACTCATTTGGAGATGCTGGAAGAGGCTTTTGGAGATTTGAAATAGCTGCTGCTGCTATGCTGAATATCAATTGAGGAAAGAGAACCTTTCACTAGATGAGTAGACAGCAAACATGAAGTGGAAGGATTCATAGCAGGTAATTATTAATTAAATTAATATAATTAACTACTAAATTAAAATTAAATAGAATTAACTATTAAAAAACCTAGGAGGCTATTGTTACCTCCATCTTATAGATGAGGAAAGCAAAACAGACTATGTGACTTGCCCTGGTCTGAAATAGGATCTGAACTCAGATCTTCCTCTCTCCTCATCTAGGTGTCTCTGATAGGATGTTCCTCTTAACCATTTAGTGGGGGAGGAAGGGGCCACTGTAATTATAGATCTTTATTTGCTTAAAAATAAAATGCACCAGACAAGTGACTCATTTGAATCAGAACTGAACCCAGTAGGGAGATAGTTAAATTAACTGAAGAACAATTTTGAATAAAGAATTATTATGTAAGCACTATGGGTGTGACACAAATAAATGTTGCTTTTTAAATTCAGGGATATTTTGAGAATTTCATAGGCTATGAAAGTACAGTTTGGGGACAGCTAGGTGGTTCAGTGGACAGAGCACTAGGCCTGGAGTCGGAAGATTGGAGTTCAAATGAACCCATTTGCCTAGCCTTTGCCCTTCTAACATAAGACCTGTTACTAAGAAAGGAAGGCAAAAAAACAAAAACTCAGAACTTGCCATCTCTGGGCCTGGTTCTCAATTTACCGAGCCATCTCACTTCCCCTGATAATGCATTGTTGATGGAGCTGAGAACTGGGCCAACCATTCTGGAGAGCAAGATGGAATTATACAAAGAGAAAAATTAAAACTTGTCCATAACTGGACCCAGAACTTGTATTACACTTAGGCAAATAACCAATGTAGAAAATTAATATCAAATAGGGATATCTTTGGTGAAATAATTTAGCTTCCCTAGAACAGTTTGAAGTTAAAACTTTCTCTCCCCAAGCTATGAATTGGGATTGGGAGCTCCCTTTTGTTGAGATCTTTGTGGAGAACAGGATTTGGGGCAGGGCTCAGCAGCTATCTGACCCAGTCAGGGAAGAATGGGATTTGCAGACTTTCTTGAGACTTTGTTGTGATTAAGTCATGAGGGAGGGACCAAGGTCTGAGCCCACCCCCTCAGTGACTGTTAGCCAATCAGAAGTGTCCTGGGATATCCAGGGGAGGGACAAGGAATATACACTGGCCTATCAGGGAGGCTGGGCTCTGGCCCAGTTCAGAGTTTATTTGGATTATGGTAAAATACTAGTAGTTAGTAAAGATTTTCTTGATAGCAACCAATTAAAGAATTATTTTATGATCTTTTGTTTAATAATGTTAACTTGACTCAAGCCTTGGATTTTATAAAATTTTTGTAAATGTGTCATTTCCACCCAGATTGCTCTAATATTTTACATGTGTGTGTTCACCATCCAACTCCTTGGAATTATATGCATGTATATACAACATGCATATAAAATTCTAGAAGCATGTGAACATAATATGCACATAAAATTCTAGCAGCAATCTAGGTAGGGAAAAATCATTTAGATATGTAAAAAAAAAATTTTTTTTAAAAGCCTGATGGTTTGGACTTAAATCACCCTAGATGGGTGATTATTTCTTAATAACTTGCCCAGACACACACACAGGTAGAAAATGTCTGAGGCCGCATTTGAACCCAGGACCTTCAGTCTCTAGGTCTGGCTCTCAATCCTAGCTGCCCCTGTGCCTCCTGAATTAATTTAAATTGGAAATGAGTAGAGTCCTCAATCCCAATATGAATCAAGACAACTGCTTGGTTTTCAGAGTGGCTGCAAGAATCCAGGAAGTTAATGGCTATAAGTCATTTGTATATACTCTTCAAATTCAAGTTATCACTGCTCCTCTCCCACACAACCACTTCAATAGATTAATCAATAATATCCAAAAAAAATTCCTCTATGGAATTTTTGTCTTGAGTTCTCAAAAAATTACCATGTGCTAGAAGGCCTCCTGTGGGCTCCTGCAACACAATCAGATTAATTCCCTCAATTTTCTTATCGTAAGGTTTTTTTTTAATGCCAATTTAATGCCTGTCCCTACCATGTGGTCTTTCAATTTATTTGTAATTAACCCAAGAAATCAAGGAGTCTCAACATCATTAGGAGATCATACGATTATGATAGAGATCTATTTTGTGGCAAGGATAAAAGGGCTGGACAACTTCCCAAATACAATAATTCAACATTACCATATACCATTCCGTTTGGGATCAGAGCCCAATCTATATCACCCTAGATCAGAAAATGATGTGTTTGTTTTTAAACCCTCAATACTATGTATTGGTTCTAAGGCAGAAGAGTGGTAAAGGGCTAGGCAACGGGGGTTAAGTGACTTGCCCAGGGTCACACATCTGGGAAGTGTCTGAGGTCAAATTTGAATCTAGGACCTCCGGTCTCTAGGCCTGGCTCTCAATCCACTGAGCTACCCAGCTGTCCCCAGAAAATGACTTTATTCAATTTTTACCTAGTCAGGTAGATCCTACAAGTGTTATAATAAACAGTGATCCCTCACCTAGCACGGGAGTTACGTTCCAGAGACCCCTGTGATAGTTGAAAATCTACTTAGTAGTGGTGTTATATTTAATATTCATATATATACATATATATATTTTAAAGACTTTATAAACCCTTCCCACTCTCCTAGAAACCTTTTCCACACTTTATTAACCTCTCACATTCTTATAAACACTTCGTATGCTCTTAAACAACTTTCTACTCTTAAACCTATGTAATTTGGCACTGAGGTTCACTGCCAGAAGCCTTAGAAGGGGCAGAATGTTTGGGTGGCATAGGGCTTGAAATAATTCAAATTTAACACAACACCGCAGAGCAACACTACACACAGCGATCAGACATTGATATAAAGAGGACAAGGGGAGATACTGAATGTATGGGCATAGTGCAGGAGAGCAAACAGACTGATACTATAGTCCCTGAGCCAATCAGTGCCCAGGATAGAGAATACAGCACTGTGGTTGGTTGCTTTTCATTTCATCAGTCAATAGTGTGCCTTGCACAAGTGGTAGTGGCAAACTGCATTTCCATTGTATACAGTAGGGTATTCACCCACAAAATCCCACAATATAATGAAAACTTTAGAGATATATATATTTTTTGAACCTGAGGTAGAGTGAAGTTCCGATAAGTAAACCGTAATATAGCAAGGGACAAATATATTCTTTTTCCTTTTTAAAACTTCCCTTTTCCAAAAGATGGTGATGCCAGGATCAGGAGGTAATGGCAATAAGTCATTCATATATACTGTTTAAATACAGTTATCACCTGCTCCCCTCCCACACAACCACTTCAACAGATAAATCAATTTCCTGAAAATGACCCATGGGACTTTTGTCTACACTCTTATAAAATTACTCAATGTGCTGGGAACATTATGTGAGTCCAGATCTTTATATACTTCAAAGGGACTAAATGTAGATGTGGATATGAAAATCCAGCAGTCTTAAGCCACACACCAGAGATTTGCAAAAATATGTAAAATAATGTCACTCTTCTCACTAAACTTTTGTTTTGGAAAAAAAAAGTTTTTCATGAAAAATAGTTACGTTAAACATGTAATATGGGTATGTTGCTCTTAAATGAATAATTTTTTAAATTTGTCAGTATTAATTTCTAACCAACATGCAGATTTGGTCTCTAACGGCACATATGTGAAATCATCTACTCCTAAATCATAGTCATCTGTTAAGAAACCCTGAACTTGGAGGCAGCTGGGTAACTCAGTGGATTGAGAGCCAGGCCTACAAACTGGAGGTCCTAGGTTCAAATTTAGCTTCAGACACTTGCTAGCTATGTGTCGATGGATTAAGTCCCTTAATTCCCATTGTCTGGCCCCTTATCGGTTTTTCTGTCTTGGAACTAATACACAGTATTGGTTCTAAGACAGAAGGTATGGGTTTAAAAAAAATTTTTTTTTAATCAGTCTTGTAACAAATACTAATTATGTGACCCTAGTTAAATTTTCTAACTCCTCATTTCTTGCCATTCATTGGCCAACATAATTTCCTTTTATCTTGAATGGGACTAAAAATAGCCTGGTATGATCTACCTTAATTTATAATACCTCAGACACAAACTGATCTGGGGTTGGGGTCCACTGTTTTTATTTCTAATGTGGTGAATTATCAGTAGTTATTAGCCATTAGAAAGCTATAATATTTGTCCTCAATTTTTTTTAAACCCTGACTTTCCATCTTAGAATCAATACTAACTATTGATTCCAAGGCAGAAAAGTGGCAAGGGCTAGGCATTAGGGACTAAGTTTTTGCCCAGCTAGGAATATTAAAGATTGAAATGCTTATTTAAAGGGCCATAATAAAAGACATTCCAAGTTCTCACCAGATTTGTGTTGCTGACATTTTCCCTGTAATAGGGCAGAAAGTAACTTAATATGCATATGGACTCTAGGCCTGGCTCTCTATATCCATGGAGTCACCTAGCTAGCTGCCCTTTCTTCAATCTTTTAAGAGTATAAAAAGTTTTCAAATTGATATGCAAATTAAGATGACGGATAGTCTCTCCATTCAATTTCATGGTCACATAAAGTCATCTCTTAACAAGAAGTCCTTGACTCGTGACAGAAAAGGACAGAATGCAGATGGAAACATTCCAGTCTTCACTTTATTTCCTCCACGAATTTTTTTTTTCCTTGCGTAAACAATATGTCTTTTTTTTTAACAACATGACAAACAGGGAAATATGTATTACATGATAACCTATGTACAACTGATAGCATACTTTCTGCCTTCTTAGGGAGGGGGAAGAGCTGGGAAGAAGAAAAATATGACAGATTTTGATATTGTTAATGTGAGAATTTCTCTTGGATAAGATTATAATTTATTACATATTTATAACAAATATGTATTATATTATGTTACATATTGCTATATATAAAAATAAATGGTAACAAAAAATCCTCGAAAGGGTTGTAATGCTTTGAGTCCATATGCATGTGCATATTATGCAATTCTGTCCTATTACAGGGAAAATATCAACATAAATCTGGTGAGAACTTAAGAATGTCTTTTAAAACTCAGCCTAAACTATTATGGCCCTTTAAGTATTTCAATCTTCAAACAACAACTCATTAGTTTTGCCTGTTCATTTGCCAACATAATTTCCTTTTATCTTGAATGGGGCTAAAAATAGCCTGGTATGATCTACCTTCATTTACAATACCTCATTATAACTGAGTTATCTTTGTACACTGGCAAGACTCCATGTTTCTCCCAAGGCACTCAGCCCAGAAAGTTTACTGAAATTATTGTTGCATCTTTATATACTATTTCATGTTCTTTTAAAAGTCTGTTATCCCCTACAACAATGTGTGGGGTACTTTAATAATGTGATCTCTATTGGACACATGTGAAATATTCTACTACTAAATAAGCAATTTCTTAAGAAATCCTGACCTTTAAATCCAGCTTCTGACAAAATATTAATTGTACAACCCTAGTTAAGTCTTCCAACTTCTCAGTGCTCCCAGGAAAAATACTGTAATTGACAAAAGACTTCAAATTTATCTGCATGAGATTCCAGGATCAAAATAAAGAAAATAAGAGTCAAAGTTGGATTCTGGAGTCACCTGAAATATGAACCTCACTAAATAATTCATCTTGGCCATCTAATCTAACCCATTCATTTACACATAAAGAAATGGAGGCCCAGCAATCTAAGTGACTTGTTAAGTCACTTCACTTATTGTGAAAGTCTTAAGACTCAAAGACCCCTTGGATCTCTTCCAAGTCCTATGTCTAGAATCAGACAGACTTTAGTACAGGAGAAATAGTAAACCAATATGAAGAACAAAAAGAAGTATGAGAAGGCTTCTATGAACTGATGCAAAATGGAGTAGAAACAGGTAAACAATAAGCCTGGTGACTGACAAAATAAATGCAAAGAATACCAAAAAACTAAATACTATATAATTATTGAACAAATTTGAAATGGCTCTTGCTTTGTGGAATTTTTGCATCTACTTTCAGACTTTATGGATAGTTGGTTAGTTTTGCTGAAAAGCTTTTTTTTCACTTTCATTTTTATTCTTTGTTCCGAGAGATGGCTCTCTGGATGGCTGGAAAAGGACAAAGGGAGAAATTAGGAAATGAAATAATCTAAAACCAACAAGATTTCACATAGCATGAGAAATGAAAAGGGAACTGGCGTTAGAAGCCATGGACCAGATGAAGGGTCATATCCCATTTCTGTCACTTACTACCTGGGTTACTAAAATTTATCTGCATGGAGGTCCAGGTTCAAAATAAAGAAAATATGTCATTTGACTTTTCTCAAGTCATTTCATATATGCTATTATCTCCTCAACAAAAAACAAACTAAATTTTGCCAAAATACATTCAATGTATAATATTTTATTTTTAAAAAAAGGCTAAGTAACTTGCCCAAGATCACATAGATAATAGGGATTCAAAATCCAGGTTCCCAGATTCTAGTCAAAAGCAGGTAAATGATTATTGCACATGTAAAATCTTTATCAGGAAGAGGGAAGGGAAGAGAGTCTGGGAGAGAATCTGGCCAAAATTTAAAAATAAAATAAAATTTACATGTAATTAGGGGGGTAAACATTTTTTTTAAGTAGGTAAATGCCCAGATGAATAGTTTTTGTTCAGTCATTTTTCAGTCCTGACTTTTCCTGATACCATTTGAGGTTTTCTTGGCAGTGATAATAGAGCGCTTTGCCATTTCTTTCTCCAGTTCATTTTATAAACGAGGAAATGGAGACAGAGTTCAAGGATTTGCCCAGTCACACAGCTTGTGTCTTGAAGCCTGATTTGAACTTGAGAAAATGAGTTTCCCTAATAGGAAGCCCAATGCTTTATCCACTGCTCCTAGCTAATGGACTAATTCAATCTAAAACTGTTTCTGGGATCAACAGCAACAACTAATAATAATAATAATCTTTGGGGACAGACTAAAACGGATCAACCTAGTGCAAATATCAACAATATGGAAATGTCTTGATCAATGACACATGTAAAACACAGTGGAATTGAGTGTTGGCTACAGGAGGCAGGTGGGAGGAGAGGGAAAGAACGTGAGATCATGTAACCATTGAAAAATATTCTAAATTAAATAAAAATTTTCAAATAAAGATTCATCATCATTATCATCTTACTACATGCCAGGCAATCTGCTAAATGCTTTACAATTATTACCTAATTTGATTTCCCCAACCACTGTATGGTTGAAGAAATAGTCTTTTCCCAAGGTCTGAGGAACTTTGTAACAGGATTTCAGGATTGCTGGGTTTCAGAGGTTAACAAAGCAACACAACTGATTTAGTCAATTTCCTTGTAATCCCCAACTAATTTGTTCACCTCCTACATTGTTCTGGCTAATCAAATGATCCTTAATTGGCTCCATCAGCCTCCTTGGGCTGGTACTTATTTCCTACCTTTCTCTATCTCTTGCACCCTTTCTCTAGGTAAAGAAAAAAAAATAATTAAGGCCCAGATAACACTTTTCTATGAGCCATTAATGAATTCTCCAAAATGGGATCTCTAAGCAGAAAATTCATGAAATTTTAAATAGTAAGAAAAAAAAGGAAAGTCATCAAAAGTTTTTTTTTTTTCAAATATACATAAGAGAATGGAAGTTATCACAAACAGGACAGCTTTGAAACCTATGTGTTGAATTTATTACATACTTTAAAAAGCTCCAACATGACAGAATTTCACATTGTGATTATACTTTTTTTTTTTACTCTTTCCTTCTTCTCCAAGAATACTGACATGATCATTTAATTGGGTCTTTACATTCAAAATAAAATGTAAAAATTTGAACTTAGGAAAAAAAAAACAGGATGTGGATGAGATAAGTCTCAAATATGTATCAGAAGATCCAAGTTCAAATCACATTGACCATTTATTACTTTTGTATATACTCTGGACAACTCACCTCATCTCTTTGTGCCTAAGTTTCCTTATTTGCAAAAATGAGTTGGAATGGATATCCCCTAATAGTCAAACTCTGTTAATGTGTTACTGAATAGTTTCTTTTTGTTTTGCTACCAAAAAATGACTTGACTGCATAAGGGAGTGGGGAGGAATTTGTTCAGAAATAAAAATTAAATAAAAACAAAATAAATTCAAACACAAATAACTCCTAAGCTGAGATTGCCCCTAGCAACCACAACTAACAGAAAAAAATTACTGATACTTTTTACAACACCCATATTTCCCCAAACAAACCAACCCTTCCTCAACTGCAAACCCACAACTTTTTACAAACTGCTTTGAATAAAACACTTTCGGGCTACCTTTAAGTGTTAGTTTTAAACATGTCTCAGTAATCAGAAATTTAACACACCTTGCTCAGAGTAAAGAATCAAAAAGTGTGTCGCCTCAGAGATGTAAGAAAATTAGCAAAACTTGGGGCTTTAGTACTATCTTTATGTGAAATCTACTTGTTAGAAAAGTGTTAGGTTGACAAAATGAATTTTTCATGTGTAAAATATTTTCTTGGGGCAAAGTAAAAGGTGTTTATTGTTAAGTCCAATTAAGCTCTTGCTGTGGAAGCAGTATTTAATAAACACAATAAAGAAAGCATTAAATGCCAAACTTGGCAGATGTCTGTAAGCCAGACAAGTCATGCACTGCCTTTAACTATCTGCCTCCTGAAATGCCCGTCCGTAAAAATCATTTTAAAAGATGCACATGAGCCATTTTATTTATTTTGTGTGTCGGTTCAAAGGCAGAAGGGCAGCAAGAGCTTGGCAATGGTGGTGAAATGACTTGCTGGAGGAGGTCGCATAGCTAGGAAACATCTTGAGACCAAATTTGAACCCAAGATTGCCCATCTCAAGGCCTGACACTGAGCCACCCTGCTATCCCCGCTCCATGCTTCATTTTATTTTATATGTTTAAGAAAAATGTTCTGAAGGATACATGTAAAACCCAGTAGAATTGCTTGTTCGTTCTGGGAGAAGGGGAGGGAAAGAACATGAATCATGTAACTGTGGAACAATATTCTTAATTAAATAAAATTTTCCAGTTAAACAATAAATTAATTTTTTAAAAATCTCAGAAAAAAAATTCTGCTATTGCATTTTCTTGGTAATCTTGCATTTAAAAACATTCTGAGAAGAGCGTCTATTGGCTTCTTCAGACTGCCCAGATCTGGTCCATGACACCAAAATAATTAAAAACCTTTGGTTTAGTAACAGCTTTAAGGCCACCTCTCTAATAACTTCTCTTTGAAGATAATCTTCATGATTTTGGAGGCAGGAGGTAGAAAATCAAGAGGGGGGCATATTCCAATCCTCCCCAGCAAGGAGCATCGAGGAGCACCCAAGCCTACAGGGGCTGAAAGGGATTTTCGGAGGTTTAAAATGGACACCCCTCCAGGGAGGGAAGAAGGGTGGGAAAATGAATCATGAATAATGTATCCATGGAAAAAATATTCTAAATGAATAAAATTTGTTAAACAAAATAGTAAAATTGACACCCCTCTCTTTAAGAATGAAGAAAACTATCCAAAGCTCTTACAACTAGTTAATGGCAGAGTCCCCATTAAAAAAAAATGAAGTCTCTTTTCTTAATGAATTAATTAAATGAAACTTTTAAAAAATGAAGTCTATTAAGGATAGCTGGGTGACTCAGGAGATTGAGAACCAGGCTTAGTGATGGGGAATCCTGGGTTCAAATCAGGCCTCAGGCACTTCCAAGCTGCACGACCCTGGGCAAGTCCCCCATTGCCTAGCCCTTACCGCTCTTCTGCCTTGGAGCCAAATACTGTGTATTGGCTCCAAAATGGAAGGTAAGGGTTTAAAAAAAAAAAGTCAATTCCCAATTCTAGTACACTATTCCATGTGGTAGGCCATTCTGGACTTGGCCCACTTTATCTACCCCGTAACGCCACAGCATGCCCAAATAGAGTTGAGACTTCATAGTTCATGGCTATCAACGGAGTTACCTAACATAAAGAGTTTATTTTTCCCTACATCCCTCAAATAAATGGAAGTGTTGACACCATGGCATCATGGGAACAGTTCAGGATGGCTAGGGGACCATCTGACTGGTCATGTGACTTTTGGTTCTGTCGCCACCCCAAAGCCATCTATGGCCAAAAGCAGTGATCTCCCATTGAAGAGGATTTTTTTCAAAGCTATTTCCTCAAAAGATTCAAAATGGAAGACACGGGTCCAATTCTGCGGTCTTGGCCATTTCCTCAATAATCCCACCCTGTCAAGTCATTAGGAAAAGCATTCCCAAACGAGGAAAGGTTAGACAGTTTAGTCTCGGGTCACACAGCTAATAACAGAACAGAACCAAGCTCTTGGATTTGGAATCTGAGTACTCTTTCTAACTAAATCATTCCCCCTCAGGCTGCATATCTAACTGCCCCACTGGAATTTGGAGAATGAATGGCCAATGCAAGGAAAAATCCCATGGCTTGAAGATTCTATTCCATGATAGAAGGTCTGCCCCTGTGGGGCAGCTGGGTGGCTCAGTGGATTGAGAGCCAGGCCTACAGAGGGGAGGTCCTGGGTTCAAATCTGGCCTCAGACACTTCCCAGGCTCTGTGATCCTGGGCAAGTCATTTGACCCCCATTGCCTAGCCCTTACTCTTCTGCCTTGGAAGCAACACACAATATTCTAAGGCAAATTTAAGGGTTTTTTAAAATTTAATTGTTTTTCACTGGACAAAAATCTGCCCTTTCTCCTACCCATCCTTATACTCTCCCAATTGAGAACAAAGAAAACCAGAACACTGTTACAAACATGCACATATAGTCAATCAAAAACAAATTTCTGCCTGAGTCAGGAAGAGATATATTCCAGGGAAATAAGGGCAACTTTAAAACCCAGTGATAGGATTTGCTGATTCATGGCTTTCTTCCGTCTAAGGAACCTTAAGGAATGCAAAAATAGTCTCATTTTGTTGACCCAATATTTTTTGTTTTCCTAAGATTCGATCATTTTTCTTTAAGGAGATGATGAAAAAAGACATTAAACAATTGAAAATCTGGAGAGGGAATAAAAGTAAGGAAGAAGGGAGGAGAGGAGAGGAAAAGGAGGGAGGGAAGGGAGGGAGAGGAGAAAGGAAGAAAGGGAGGGAGGAGAGGAAGGAAGGAAAAAAGGGAGGGAGAAAAGGAGAGGAGAAGGGAGGGGAGGGGAGGGAGGAAAGAAGGGAAGACCCTAAATTTAAAAAGCATGACAGAAAAAAATATGTAGTTGCTTTGAGATTTAACTAGCAATTTGACCTTGGCCAAATCACAGCCTCTGCGAATTTGGTTCCTCCTCTCAAGAGAGGACCTGGGATTAGTAGATCCCTAAAGTCTCTTTCACAGTTAGCATTCTATAACCCTACTAGTGGAAGGGAAGCAATTAGGTAAATACAAAGAATAACTGAAGACTAAAAAATGGGCCGTAAGAGTTCATCTAGCCCAGGCATATTAAATCTCAGGTTGATTGAGGTATTGCAAAAAAAAAAAAAAATTAGACTGTCTTCTCTTTGGTAAAATGTTAATCCATTACAAAAGAAAAACTGCAAGGATCTTAGCAATTAGGAAACAGAGGGTGAAAACAATTTAGCAAAGTCAGTCACTTGACCAAGGTGACCCAGTCCAGGGCAAAGAACAGAGCAGAAGCCAGAAATCTGAAAACCGAGATGAGTGTTCTTTCTGACCTGACCTATCTTTCGTCTTCTGGCTTGCAAATGTTCCACACTGGACCAGGTTTTGTGGCTTGTTTTTTAAAGATCCATCAGGAGAGGGTCTATGAATTCGCTCAATTTTAGATTCCAGGAGGGCTCAGTCTGGTTGGCTAAGAAACATTTACTAAATGCCCATTCCGTGCCAGGTACTCTTTAGGCACTGGGAGTACCAAAGGAAAGACAGAAACAACCCCTGCTCTCCAGGAGCTCAGGGCCTAGCCAGGGAGACAAAATGGAAACAACCACAATCTATACAGAGATGACAGGCACAGACTAAAGTAGAGATAATAAAGGTTATTAGCATTTAGACAACTCAGAAGCTATACCACCCAAGGAAGCCAAAAGTTTCCATGACATCATTAGCACTGGGAGAAAACACTGGTTGTCCTGTTAGGGAGTCTTTCCAATTCTTAATAGTGGTAACAGCAACTTTTAAAAATATTTTATAATACTAAAATATTTAAAATAATTTAAAATGTTAAAAATAATCTTAAGACTGTATTAGATGGGAGCAGCTGGGTAGCTCAGTGGATTGCTAGTCAGGCCTAGAGATGGAAGGTCCTGGGTTCAAATCTAACCTCAGACACTTCCCAGATGAGTGACCCTAGGCAAGTCACTTGACCCCCATTGCCTAGCCCTTATCACTCTTCTGCCTTGGAGAAGGTAAATGAAAAAAGAGACTATTAGACATACTGTATTGGGAAAGATACCAAGATGAAAAAGAAAGGATCAGGTTCTCCAAATTCCAAGATTTTGCAAATTAATGGGGGAAAAGGAAGATAGGGAAGACTAGGCCACATTAAGAATTAGAATGTGATGAGCAGCAAAACTGGGAGCCAAACAAAGTACTAAGGAAAATGGAGGGAAAAGAAAGGTCTCAGGAACAGCTGGGTGACTCAGGGGTTTGAGAGTTGGGTTTAGAGATGGGGAAATCCTGGGTTCAAATCTGGCCTCAGATACTTCCCAGCTGTGTGACCCTGAGCAAGTCACTTGACCCCCATTGCCTAGCCCTTACCACTCTTCTGCCTTGGAACCAATAATACATAGGATTGATTCTGAGACAGAAGGTAAGGGTTTAAGGTCTCAGCTAGGACAGGAAGCAGTGGGCCTTCAAATTCAGCCTCATCTACTTGCTATGTGACCTCTGACTAGGCAAGTCACTTAAGCAGTATGCCTTAAGCTTCCTCATCTGCAAAATGTGTGTAAGGGCACTTCCTAGAACTACTGTGAGAACAAAATCAGATATTTGTTAAGGCTTTGCAAATCTTAAAAGGGCTATACTAGTTCTCATTATCTCTGATCTAATTACTTTCTGACACTGATTATGAACTACAGGACAAACATTTTTTGGTTACCTTAAGAAAACAAAAGTTTATCCCAACTACTCCTGTTGCACTGAAGTTCCTCATCCATTAAAATACATTAATTAAGTCTGTTATTTCAAGTATAACCCAATGGAATTGTTTGTCAATTCCAGGAGGGGTTGGGAAGAGGGCAGGGAGACAACATGAATCATATAACCTTGAAAAATTTATGTGTATATTTGTTACTGGAATAAAATAAAGGGGGGGATCTGTTAGTCTGATATTCAACCAAAAAAAAAATTCCTCAGCCCTAAATGATACCTAAAATCAACTCATCTAATTGCATTTTGCAGGAAGCAAAGAAATCTGTGGTTTTTCTCAAGAGTCCCATAGCTAATCAGGCATGGAAGGACTAAATTTGGTTCCAATTTATATAGTACTTTACCACTTTCCAAATCCATTATCTCTACACATTCACTCAGAAGAGATGAGTGATTTCACCATTTGAGTCTCAGTTTCTCCATATGGAACATGAACAGGAGTGAACTAGATTTCAAGTCTCTCTTGCCAGTTTTAATATTCCCAACGTTGAACTTGAATAAAATCAAAATTAACTCGAATAATAAATGAATGATGTTCAGAAGTGGATTTATTTACTCTGAAGCTAGAGGGAAGTGAGATTGCACAGAGATTGTTTATTAATAAACATTAAAGGGATGTAAGATATTGGAGCTGAGGAAAGATTAAATCTCCAAATTTAAGATCCAGGTCTTGGAGGTACTCATGGAAAAACTCATGTTTATATTGAGAAAGGCCAAGAATCAGATACTTAAGATACTCAAAAAATCAATTTTCATATCTAGTTTTCTTGTCCCAACACAACTATTATGCAGAAATTAATATTAAAAGTCCAGCAATATCGATTAAGTGCCTGCTATGAGCCAGGCACAGTGTTAAATTGTAGAAATACAAGAAAGGCAAGGCAGTCTGCTTTCCTGGAGTTCACAATATGCCAACAAGTATCTTCAAATAGGATATACTCTACACATAAACAGGAGACAATCAGAGGGAATAAATAGGCAGCTAGGGGACACCAGGGTGCAGTCAAAAAGACTCATCTTCCCCAGTTCAAATCTGGCCTCAGAAGCTTCCTATCTGTATAACCGTAGGCAAGTGACAACTTTTTTTTTGCCTCAGTTTCCTTATCTGTAAAATGAGCTGATGAAGGAAACGGCAAACCACTCCTGTATCTTTGCCAAGAGGATCTCAAACAAGGTCACAAAGAGACTGCAATGACTGAATGGACAAATCTCAAAGGGAGGGCATTGTTGGCATTAAAGACGACGATTGGAAAGATGTTTTATATAAATTTATGTTCCTAGAGCACAAAAACTGATCAGGCCTGGGAAGGCCCTGGAAGGTCTTAAGAAAAAGCCATCCTAAAACCTTCCTGCCCATAATCCATTAAAATCATTAAAAGAGAGAGGTGACTAGGGCATTCTTTTTCTGATACCCTCAAAGGGGGAAAAAAAAATCTAAGTACAAAGTGATTATATTTCAAGCAAGCACACCCTACAGGAGGCTAAACTTTGCTTTGTTATAAGGGATTTACTCTATAAAAGCTTTTAATTCCACTCTCCATACACACCCTGCCCTGAATCACCTTTTAAATTTTGTGCCTCTTGGCATGCCTTTCACGGTATTTAGATAAATACTGCCAAGTTGAGATCTGATGATTCCTCACCTGGCTGTTCCAAGTGCAAAAGCCTACATTTTCTTTCAGTTTTGGGCCTTTGGACCAATATTAAATAACTCCCCCTTAATTTTGTTTCTTAGGTTTTGGTCAGTTTTGATAAATAAAAATATGTCCTTTTTAAAAATAAGGCAGACACTGGGACCAAGCATAGCTGACCCTTAAAAATTAATTTTATGCTCTTCCATTTTTGTAAAATCAAACAGTTACGATGAAACTTAGAGTTGTGGGAGGGAGTTTTACTAAATTAAGATCAAAACAAATCCTAAAAATGATCAAGTAGGTATCTATCTTGTAACTGTTTGTGTAGAGCCTAGAATAAAAAAAAAGCAATAAATATTAAAGTGAGTCAGTTTTACAATGTATCCAACAATTTAAGAAATCTGAAAATCTTTAAGAAAAGTATTATTAAAGTTTGTGCTTTTTTTTCCCCAGTAAGGGGGACCTCCCTGGGACGTTTAATCCAGTGACCCTGGCTGTTCCAAGAACAAGACCCTCACTCTTTACCTCCCTGCATTTTGGGTGACTGTCCCTCCCTTCTGTACCTGAAATGCTCCCTTCTCCTCTGACTTCCCTGGCTTCCTTTTAAGGCCCAGCTAAAATTCCATCTTTTATAGGAAGCCTGGCCCAAACCTTCTAATTAATTATTCCCAATTATCCTGTAAACAGCTTGCTTTGAATATATTTGCAGGTTGTCTTCACCATTAGAATACAAGCTCCTAGAGAAGGGGGTTATCGTTTACCTCCCCCTTTTGGGGGGGAAAGGGGAAGCAGTGCCTGGCATACAATAAATGCTTAATAAACGTTTGACAATTGATTTGTTGATTAGTATGGAAACATTACTGGGCTTATCCTTAGGAAAGCAAGAGTTTAAGTCCAGTTTCACTTTCTAGCTGAGTGACCCTGGCCAAGTCATGTTCAGTTTCTACTCAGTAAAATGGTGATGAGGGCACCTAACCTCCCAGGCTAATTGTGAAACTCAAAAGAAATGTTTGTAAATCCTTCTTCTTGAATATATAAATACTAGCTATTGTAAGGACCAGAATATAAGGGGAGAGTTCATCCCAACTTCACACTATTAAAGCTAGTTTCTTTGAAAATCTCTTATAAAGAAAGAACTTTGATATAAACCTAAGTACTTCCTTGACCTAAATCTTAAATCTGGAGATGTAATCATTCCTCAGGTCTAATATTATCGACATCTCTTTAATCTCTTATTAGTATATAATCTCTTCTTTATCTGTGTTTTCACTTCCGTCTAGCTTTAGAGTAAATAAATCCCAATACTATATATAGCTTTAATGACTTGAGACCTCCTTCCTGACTATCACAGGTCTGCACTTAGACGAGAACTCAGAAAGCTACCCCGGCCAATGTGCAGTCAGACCACAGAATCTGACCAGCGGGGAAAGGATGCTTCAAACTTCGAAACCCTAAAGAAGGGAAAGAAGGGACGGGGAAAGGGTGGGACCTTAACTCGGGCTATTAAAAAGGAGTGAAAAAAAGTGGTACAAAATTAACTGGGGGGGGGGGGGGTCAGCCCTTCTGGCCGCCAACAGCCTTGGTAACACATTGGATGCCAGTGGGTCATTCGGTCACTTCCATCCCCAATCAGATCATCCTAACAATAATAATTACGTTTACATCCACTTCGGGAACTTTTCCTATCAGCTCTGCTGAGAAGGGGAACTTTGCGAACAGTCCATCACTTTCCAGTCCTAGGATAAGTCGCTGAAAGCAGCGGGGAGGGCGTACTAACTCCTTAAGCCCGTTTTCCCCACAGCTCTATTCATTCCCCATACTTCTGGGCAACAATGCCGTCCAAGATGCGGTCAGCTCTTATCATTATACTGACGAGAAGTCCAATAAAAGGCTGAGGGGGAGACGAAGCCGCGGCCACGGCTCGGAGAAGGGACGCTCACCTTCCTCCAAGAGCATAATAAGGTCACGCATGCGGCAAAGACAATATTAACAAGCAGTACACATGCACCTTCCTGTACGCGGCGATTCTGTACTTCCTCGCTAGCCTAGGTGCCTCCACACACCTCGAGCCCTCCCATCCAAGAGGAATCAAAACGCTCCGGGAGGGATGGGGCAGGAGAAACGGGGTGCGCCTCCAGGGGGAGGATGCAAAGCGGAGGGCATGGATGGAGGAGGGCTGATGCAGAAAGGGTCGGGGATGAGCTGGGGGAATGGAAAGAGATGCACACGCGCCACCCCCAACGTATGTTATAAAGGGGGGTAACGCAGAGGGGGGGGGGGGTTGGCGATGGGGAAAGAGCTGACAGGTCGACACTGAGAAAAAGCAAGCAACTTAGGATGGTGCTAAAAGAGAAGGTGGGGGAAACCCCAGCTTGCAAGCATGGAAGGGAGAAGGCTGGCGCTGCATGAGTGAGGCCCCAGCTTAGCAAAACGAGAGCGAAAGAGCAAGCGCGGGGCAGGGGAGGCAGTGGGGAAAGGCGGCGGCGGTGGCGGCAGCAACGTGAGCGTGGCCTCTGCAGCAAGCAGCGAGCACCGGGCCGCCGGCCTGCTCGACTCCCTGGAACTGGCCCCTTAGGGCTCCGGCCAGCCGCCTCCCGCCTCCCCACCACCCCCCTCCGCCTTTGGGAGAGAAAAAAAAAAAGCACACCCCGGGGAGGTCGAGTTATTCCAGGGAGGAGCAGAAAAGAGACGCCCAAGACCTAGGGGGAGGGAGGGCGAGGAGGAAGGCGTCTTTCCTCTCTCTCCCAGGCAATCCTGTATTGTTCAATCTTTGCGATACCTACCCCTGCAGACCCCAGTAGCTGGAGAAGGAGGCGGATGGGAAGAGCGGGAGCGTTTAGACCGGGTGCCCCGGGGAGTGGGGGGGACCGCGTGTTACCTTTAGCACAGAGCTGGAAGTCGAGGGTGTTGTGTCGCGCGGCTGCCATAATGAGGTAGAGCCCAGTGCCATGCCTGGTGGAGGCGGCCGCTGCTGCTGCTTGCTTGCTTGCTTCTGCTGCGTGTGCAACCGTGAGTGCGTGTGTATGCGCGTGTGTCTGTGTGAGTGCGCGTGTGTGTGTTAGGCTGCACTGGCGAGTGCGCTTCGCTATTTGAGGCCGGGGAGGGAGGGACGAGCCAGGAGGAGAGGAGAGAAAAGGGAGAGAGAAAGAGGGCGCGCGCACTAGCGAGCCAGCCCCGCAGCTGCAGAGCGCCGGGTTGCTCAGTCACACGGGAGGGAGGAGGGGCGAGACGCGACCGTGCGGACGCTAGGAGGGAGGGAGAAAGAACTCCGCTGCCGAAAGAAAAAAAAAGAGCTCTGCCTAACCCCAGAGGGGGAAGTGAACCGAGGGGAGAGAAGGAGAAAACTTAAAACCTGGGAGAAAAAGCTCCTCTATCCTATGCGTGCCGGCCGAGAAGGACGGACTAGTGGTTGCTGGGCGCGCCAGCATCTCTCCCAATTCAATATCTTAGGTGCAAAGCTGATGGGTGCAGCTCTGGGAAACTGCAGCAGCTACTCTCCTTAATTGGTTCTTTGCCGGGTTAGGTATAGAAGAGCGCAGACCTAGGTTTGAAGAGGGGAGGGAACGACGCGACAAACTAGCCCTCCCTTTTCCTTTCCCGGGGCAAAAAAGTAAATGGGTATTTTTCTCCAGCGTGTCTCTCTTTTCACTACCTTATCAAAAAAGAAAGAAAAATGCTTCTTGCTTACCCCTTCTAACTACTGCAACAAGTGCCGCCCCCCCCCCCCCATTTTTCTTGTCTGTCCAGTATAGAACAGGGTTAAAGTAAGGTGCAGAGTAAATAAATCACAGTTATTATTACTGTGAATCTAGCCGTTGGGATGGAAATCGCCCAACTCGCATGACCAAATAGGAAGCAAAAATATATATTGAAGACAATACTTATTAGGGATCATAGATGTTAGGAAGTTTAGACAAAATGTTCCTGGGGGAAAACAATTTGAATTAGTAACTTTTTACATAACAATATAAAGGCCGAGCTTCCCACTTCACTGAGGGTTGCTTAAAGATCAAGTCATTTTTCAATTTTTCTCTAATAAAAAAGTTCTTTGAAAAAGGGATTCCAAATTCTAAAGACGCATAAAAGTCATCAAATGTTAGCAGGTTTGCCACAATTGAAAAAAAAACTGAATAAAATGTCATGAATAAACCTCCTTGGACTTAACACGTGTTCTTCTACCTTGACTAGGAATTTAATGTATTTCATTTTAAGTTAAACCTTGTTGATCAATGTTGAGTTCACTTAGGGTCCAATTTTAGTTCATTTATCTTCACTTATATGGAAGGTAAACAACATTCTCCTAATATATAATTGTGATCCTGGGTCAAATACCAATAATCTTTGGTTGTTTCTTATCGATGGAGACATCCTGTCACTTTGGAGGATCTGCCCTGCACACACACAAAAAGGGTTGGGGGGGGGGGGTACAAAAGAACATAGTTCTAGAAAGTTCTAGAAGGTGCATATAAAGCTTCCTGGGTTAGAAAAAGTTTGTCTTTACAAGACCTTTCTCATCTTTTCTGTTGGAATTACTTTGTTTAACCCTATTTGATATGAAAAGTAAGTGGAAAACAAAAAAACCTTCCAAGCCTGGGGCTTATTTCAAACAATGTAAGGCTCTCCTCCCACTGGACCTCCCTCCCTTTGTTTTATACAATAAAAACAAGGTCAAGGGGAAGCATTTGATTTAGTGCTTTAGTGTAATGGTGATGCAGAATTCCCCTTCCTGCTCTTTCACTAACTCCTTTTCTGCCCTTGGGAAGATCAAGATCCCTGCCTCAGTTTCCCTACACAAACTGGAGGAAAAAGTAAGGAATCCTAAACTGTAGGTCAGTCATTTCCTTCATCCCTGACCCAGTGACCCCATTGGGGGTTTTCTTGGCAAAGATATTGGAGTGGTTGGCCACTTCCTTCTCCAATTTATTTTACAGACCAGGAAACTGAGGCAGACAGGGTTAAGGGACTTGTCTGGGGGTCTAGTCAGAAGTGTCAGAGGCTGAAATCCCATCCTGGGAGTGAATGAATCAATGGGAAAAAATAGAAAGCATTTACAGAGCCACACTCGCTACAGAGGGGTAATAAGGCAAAAAGGAGAGAATACCTGCCCTCAAGGACCTTCCGTTCTCACTGTGGAGGCTGAAGCAGCCAGGGAGGCCTGACTAGGGTGAGCCCAACTGTTGGGCTGTTGGCTGATCCAACTAAAATTGATTGTATTATAATTATTGGAGTAAAAGTGGGGGAAAGGAATAAGGAAAAGTTTGTGTACCAGAAGACTAGGAAGAAAACAGTGAAACACTACCCCAAATTGGCAGGTGAAATCTTTTTAATAACTAGTCCATAGTACTTTAATGTTTGCAAAGTACTTTACAAATATTGTTTTATGTTATCCTCACAACAACCCTGGAAAGGAAGGGGCTACTTTTATTCTCCATTTTACAGATGGGGAAACTGAGGCAGACATGTGCTACATGGATGTAATGGAATATTATTTCACCACAAGAAATGATGAATAGGAAGAATACAGAGAAGTATGAGAAAACATGAACTGATGCAAAGTGAAGTTAGCTGAAAAGGGAGAACTGCATAAACAATCCCTGCAAAAGCATAAAGGAAACCGCAAGTAGGAAACAAAAAAAAACAATTCTGTTTCATGGACATGATCAATTTGAACCCAGAAGGGAAGGTGGGAGTGGATAAGAGAAATCAAGCTGGTATAAATGAACTATTATAAGCCGATCTTTGTGCCATATTGACTGGGAAAAAAACACAGAACTATTAGTCAGGAAAACCACTCTTTAATTAAGGAAAGAGATATAGGGCTGAGTTAGGCCTCTTCACAGAGCTGTGTGCCACATGCCTATGCAGAGTCTGAGGATTAAACCCTGGATGCTCTGGTCCCTGATCCCTGGGAAAGCCAACCACTAGACTGGACAATTCCAAGGAGCCATTAAATATCTTTCTAGGTGAACATGAGGACTAAGAATGAAAGGGATAGTTGATTAACTCTACAATGGTAACAAAATGTCAACATGGAATCTAGGAACCCCAAATGTAGCCTAGTAAGATCTGATGAACCCAAAGTTTTAGGACTAGCTTGTAAATTGGAGACCCCAAAGCTTGTCCTGGTTCCCTTTTCCCATGGGAATCCACCCTGAAGGAAATCCCAGGCTAGCAGTTTCAGACTGAGTGGCAAACTTCCCTCAGGAATTGACAGGAATTGACAATCCACTTCAGGTGGGGGCTAAACCCAAACTGAGCCCACTTGGGGGGTGGAGGGTGGGGGCTAAGCCCAAGGGAAATTGACAGGAATTGGCAATCCACTTCAGGTGGGGGCTAAACCCAAGGGGAATTGACAGGAATTGGCAATCCACTTCAGGTGGGGGCCAAGCCCAAGGGGAATTGACAGGAATTGGCGATCCACTTCAGGTGGGAGCTAAGCCCAAACTGAACCTACTTCAGGTGGGGGCTAAGCCCAAACCGAAGTCGAGTGACTCTTCTCTCCCAGTATATCACACCCTCCTTCCTATACCAATGAAGTTGGACTTTCCTTCAGGGAGGAACTCTCATGTGACAAGGTCAAACCTGAGGCTTTCACCTTTAAGCTAAGTAAATTGGGGGTCATTCAATCTTTCTAGGCTACAAGTTTGGGGGCTTTTAGATTCCATGTTGACAGCCAGATACTTCCTGTTTTAGTTGATCCTTACAACAACCCTAGCAATGATTATCTCCATTTTACAGTTGGGGAAACTAAGGCATTCAGCAGTTAAGCGACTTGCCCAGGATCACATATCTAATAATGTATGGGACTGTATTTTAATTCAGGTCTTTCAGTCTTCAGGGACAGTACTCTATCTGCTGTACATCTCTCTTTTTTTGCAGAGGTAGGAAACTATAATGTGTTAGTTTTACTTAACTGCTTTCTCCCCCTCCTGCCCCTTTCTCTCTTCCTGCCTCTCTCTCTCTCCTTCCTTTTCTCTCCCCCTCTATCTCTCCCTCCCTCTTTTCTCTCCTCTCCTCTCCTCTCTCTCCAGTATTACAATGAATGGAACTCTAGATAGGGGAGGGAGAAGGGACCACAAAGACAAAAGATATTGGTAATTTTTTCCAAAAAATTCTTCAGGTAGATGGTATTAGATGGCTTCAAACTAAAGGACCAAGATAGTTTTTGCAGAATTAAAACTGATTATCAACCAGAGGGCAGTGGAGAGGCTCATGAATGGGTATGAGCAGACGACAAAGAAGAACCAAAGTAAAAGATGTTTCAAAGAAATGTATGAAAATAAGATGGGCAGGTCATGTGGTAAACGATAGGGATAACCACTGGGCAGCCAATATCAAGAAAAAAGTGTGCTCCTCCGCATGGTGTGTAGATCCCCTGTACTGACTGTAGGAAGCTATGAGCAAAACTGGCCTGGTAGAGACAGTGGATGAACTTCATCATTGGGAGGAACATCCATCCAAACATTAGGGATTACAGATCTGATTGAATTCATCATAAAATAAAAACTATAAGTAATTAAAATTATGTCATAGAATTTTCAGATCATGTCAATCAAATATAGTTTCTGATTGTATGGAAAAATTTTGGTTTCTAGTTGGACTGTCAAAACTCATCTGGCCTCAGACACACTTAGAAGCTGGCTGACTCTAGATAATTCACACACCCATTTGCCTCAGTTTCCTCATCTGTAAAATGAGCTGGAGAAGGAAATGGCAAACTATTCCAGTATCTTTGCCAAGGAAACAACAAATGGGGTCATGAAAAGTCAGACACCGGTGAAAAGGCCAATGAAAGGTGAAATGATTTGCCCATGGTCACTCAGAGTGTGTCAGATAGAACTTGAGCCCAAGTTGGCCTGAGAGGAAGGGCAACCCTCTGTACATCCTCTAGGCCACACCTCTCTGTTTTATACAAAAATGTAATCAGAACTTTTCATTTTTTTGCCTTTGGAGCTGAATAAATGGTGGCCCTCTTTCTTACTCCACAACCCATCACCGAAACGTGGTTCCCTTCTGACAACACTGTATTCTAACTCTCTTCTCCAGCACATTTTCCCACCCTCTCCT
The DNA here is from genome assembly GCF_027887165.1 of Monodelphis domestica. Lineage (NCBI taxonomy): Eukaryota > Metazoa > Chordata > Mammalia > Didelphimorphia > Didelphidae > Monodelphis > Monodelphis domestica. Next base: position 43,035,341 of record NC_077230.1, on the reverse strand, counting down.
CACACAGTAATAATTGTAAAAATCATAATCATACCTAACATTTATGTACTGTTTACTATGTGTCAGGCAGTGTACCAAGCACTTTACATTTATTATATCATTCAATCCCCACAACAACCCTTAGAAGTAGGTGCTATTATTATCCCCATTTTACAAATGAAGAAACTGAGGCAAAGTGGTTCGCCCATGATCACATAGCTAGTAAGTGTCTGAGGCTGGATTTGAATGCAGGTCTACCGGACTAAGTGCTCAGTGCTCTATTCACTGCTACTTTATCCTAAAAGTGGAATCAGAATACATCATTGCTCCAAGTTGTCACTTATAGCCTCTTTCCTTATTTCCATCACTTAGCAATTTCATCTCTTTGAAGTTAATTCAATCAAAACTATGGTAATGTTAAAAAATAAAATAAGTCAGCAAGAATTTATTTAAAAAGAAAAAGCTGTCTATGCTCATTATCTTCACTTTCTCTCCTAAATATTTTGTAATCTGGCTACTGAATTTGTCACTCAGCTGAAACTTTCCAAGACTGCCAAATCCAATGGTTTTTTCCTCAGTTCTCATTCTTCTCTATATCTCTGTTGCACTTGATACTGGTGACTACACTCTTCTTCTGAATATTCTCTTCCCTGAGATTTTGCAATACTTTTCTTTACTGGTTCAGCATCTACCCATCTGGTTGTTCCTCAGTCTCATTTGCTGGTTTTTCATCCATATGATGCCCCTAAATATTCCTCAAAATTCTATCATCCACCACATTCTCTTCTCTATCTACAATTTCTCTTTCTCTCTCTGTCTCTCTCGTCTTTTTCTCTCTTTCCTTCCCCCACCTCTCATATGTCTCTGTCTCTCTCTCTGTGTCTCTGTCTCTCTCCCTCTCTCTCCCTCTCCCTCTCCCTTTCCCTCTCTCTGTCTCCCTCTCCCTTTCCCTTTCCCTCTCTGTCTCTCTGTCTCTGTCTCTGTCTCTCTCCCTCTCCCTCTCCCTTCCCCTCCTCCCTCCTTCTCCCTTTCCCTCTCTGTCTCCCTCTCCCTTTCCCTTTTCCTCTCTGTCTCTCTCCCCTCTCTCACTCTTGCTCTCTCCCCTCTCTCTGTCTCTGTCTCTCTCCCTCAGCATGTTTGTGACTCTTTTATTTTTTTTAAACCCTTACCTTCTATCTTAACAATCAAGACTGTGTTGGTTCCAAGGCAGAAGAGTAGTAAGAGCTAGGCAATGGGTATTAAATGACTTGCCCAGGGTTACACAGCTGGGAAGTGTCTGTAGCTACATTTAAACCCAGGACCTCCAACCTCTAGGCATGGCTCTCAATCCAATGAGCTGTCTAGCTGCCCCTAATCTCTCTCCTGATAACCTCATTTCCCAAAGATTTAATTAACATTACTATGCTGAGCTATCCCACATCTTTAGATCTAGCCCATGTCATATGTCAGCTTCAGTACTTTATTACCAGTTGCCTATCACATATTTCAAATTGTATAAGTCTCACAGTTGAGATTTAGGTTTTACAAGATTATTTGCTTACAAAAATGAATAATATGGAAATTTGTTTTGAGTGATAATACATATATATAAAACCCAGACTGAATTGCTTAACAACTCCAGGAGGTAGGGAAGGAAGAAAGGAGGGAGATAAAAATTATAAGTCTTACATCTCAATTTCAAGATACCCAAAATTGAATCCACTGTCTTTTTCTACCTCCAGACTTCCTCAGCTCTGGCAAAAGCACCATCATTCCAGGGTTTGTAGTTTGTAATCTTGGCTTTAGCCTAGACTATTCACTCTCACTTTAAAAATAATTTTTAAAGTAATTTAAAGTCATGAGAGTTTTATATTGTCCTCCAATTGTCTCTAATATTTTTTTTTCAAGTTTTGAAAGTTGGGGTGTGGGGTCTAGCCATATTCCAAACTTAAGACACCTGTCTTGACCCAGTCTTACTGTTTCTCTAATCTCCTACAGAAATCTTTAGCAGTCTAGATTACTGCCCCTGTCCAGTGTCCACTGAGACTCACAGAGAGAGAGTAGACTGAGGTGTGAGTTAGGTCCTCTGGAAAGCCAGTAAAGCCTCACTTCTGGTAGCATGGGGAAGGGAAAGTGGGGGTGGCAGGGTCCCTGAGTGACTGAAGGGAAGTGTGAGTTCATTTTTTTTTAACCTTTTGCGTTCCTGGTATCCTAGACTGCATAGACAGCTAAAGTCGCTTTATCTTTGGCATCTTTGGAGAGGGTAGAAGGATCAGAGAAAATGTCTAAGTTTTCCATCTTGTAGGTCATATGGCGCAGAAATCCCTCTGGTTAGCTTTTCAAGCCCTTTGTAACTTGGCCCCCAACTTGTCTTTCCAGCCCCAGGGACATTAATCTCTGTTATACTCCACAATCCAGTCAAACTGGCTTCTACTTTGTTCTTCACAAGCAAGTTCCTTGTATTGGCATCAACAGTGCCTGGAATGCACTACCTCCCTCCCTTGTCTTTCACATGTGAATGCAAGTTTCTTTCAAGTAGAGATTGTTTCATTCTTTGTATCTGTATCCCCAAAGCCCAGGACAGAACATGGTCCATAATAGGTGCTTAATTCTTGTTGGGTGACTGATTCATTTGCTTTCTTTAAATTTACCCCAAATTTTTCTTTTCATGATTTCATTCTTGACTGCTAAATTTTCCTCTTTTGGATTTCATTTCATTACTTCGTTTTTCCCACTTGTTTGTTCTGTTAAGCTATTTGAATTATATATTTATGGAATACTTAATAAAAAGGTTTACTAATATGAGGCAGCTAGATGGCATAGAACATACAGCACTGGACTTGGAATCAAGAAGACTCATCTTCATGACTTCAAATCTGGCCTTAGACACTTACTAATTGTGTGACCCCGGTGCAAGTCACTTCCCCCTGTTTGCCTTCATTCCTCTTCAGTAAAATGATCTGGAGAAGGAAATGGCAAACCACTGGAGTATCTTTGCCTAAAAAAAACCCAAATGGGGTCAACAACAAATCAGATACAAGTAAAAACAATTGAAAAGCAATATGGCATACTGTATTTATTCTCCTTGCCTGCTTTTCACTTGTTTAGCTTTCCATATAATTTCAGCCTTCATACTATCAGTTTATAATAATCCCCGTCTCTTGCCTGTAATTCTGCCTGTACTAACATCTAGTTAAAATGTAAACTAGAGAAAAATTTCTGATGTACCGCTATGATCCACAGCCAAGCTTTTGTTCCTATGTTGTCTTTATCACTGTCAAGGATAAGGTCAGCTTCAAGGACATAGCAATGTACACTACAACATCACAGCTTTCCCAGCAGGCTTGATTGACATAAAATGGATACTCTTCTGTAAATATATCTGGCTTAAGTAGTATTAATTTCATAATAGTCCTTGTGAATAGTAGAATGACAGCCGAGGTCATTAGCATGGCATGAATTCATTTCATGTCAGAACCTGGCATCTGTTGCCTTTGCATAATATTCATTCCATTTTGAAAAACTTAGCCAGCCATAACTCTTTTTTTTCCTCAGTGATTTTTTATTGTATTTTCCCCCAATACATGTAGAGACAATTTTTAACATTTGTTTTCTGACATTTTGAGATCAAAATTTTTTCCCTCTTCCTTCCCTCCCCACTCCCCCAGATGGCAAGGAATCTGATATAGGTTATACATTTGCTGTCAAGTGATATATATTTCCATATTCATTTTGTTGTGAAAGAAGACAGATCACACATACAAGAAAATATTCATGAAGGAAATAAAGTGAAAAATGTTGTGCTTCAATCTGCATTCAGACTCCATCATTTCCTTCTATGGCAGTGGTAGATTTTGCCATCATTAATTTCTTGGTGTTGTCTTAGATCCTGTGTACACCCTACTCCTGGTTCTGCTCACTTTACTTTGCATCAGTTCATACAAGTCTTTCCAGGTTTTTCTGAAATCATCCTCTGTTATTTTTTATAGCACAATGGTATTCTGTTACAATCATTTACCCAATTGATGGATATCCCCTCAGTTTCCAATTCTTTACCACCACAAAAAAGAGTTGCTTTAAATATTTTATACAAATAAGTCCTTTCCCCCTTTCTTTGATCTCTTTGGGATATAGACCTTGTGTCAAGGAAGTTTATCCCCTCCCCCTCCTGAGGAGCTTTACCTATCTATCAAACATTCCTGAGATAACACAGTTGAGCAAGTTTTGTGTCCCTCTACATACTGTGAGTCAATAAAAGTCAAGGTTTGGGGCTTCTGAGGGGGTGAATCGAGAGAGAATCTGGGGAGAACCGAGAAGAGAACAGAGCAGGCAGGTGAGGGGGGGAAGGAGAGAAGAGACATGCAGGCTAGGGGCCACGTTGTCAGGTTACTTAGGAATGATTGTCTACCCTCTTAACAAGCTTTATAAAATATATATTTGGGTAGAAATGTTATTCAATTCTTACAAACTATTAGTGGTGTTGCTGGGTCAAAGGGTATGCACAGTTTTATGTACATACATATGTTTGGACGTCCTTCCAAAATGCTCTCCAGAATGGTTATATCAGTTTACAGCTCCTCCAGGTTTTCCCACATTCTCTCTGATGGTTATCATTTTCCTTTTTTTTTGTCATATTAGTCAATCATATAAAGTGGTACTGCAGAGTTTTAATTTGTATTTCTCTAATCAATAGTGAGTTATTTGGAGCATTTTTTTTCTTATAACTAGAGATAACTTTAATTTCTTTATCTGAGAACTTCCTGTTCATATCCTTTTACCATTTATCATTTGGGGAATGACTTGTATTCTTATATATTTGACTCAGTTCTCTATATATTTGAAAAATGAGGCCTTTCTCAAAAAACATTTCATGCCATAACTCTTGAGGGTAAAACCTGTAAAAAAAAATAGGATGAGGAGGCAGCTGGGTGGCTCAGTGGACTGAGAGCCAGGCCTAGAGAGGGGAGGTTCTAGGTTCAAATCTGGCCTCAGACAATTCCCAGCTGTGTGACCCTGGGTAAGTCACTTGACCCTCATTGCCTAGCCCTTACCACTCTTCTGCCTTGGAACCAATACACAGTATTGATTCCAAGATAGAAGGTATGGGTTTAAAAAAAAAAAGAGGGTGAAGCATATATTTAAGTGAGTTCCTTTAAAGTAAGATAAAGCAGGGAAGGCAGAAGAAATGTAGTAAGGACACAATGAAGCCTAATTTCAAGAAATGTATAACAATGGAAACTAAGGAAGAAAATCACCCAACTTTTGGAAAGGAGAACTATTTGAATATAGTTCCTGAGCAAACAGATGAAGAGACAGGACTTTGAAGAACTATAGGGATATACAAATAGCCATTACTTTAAAACCAAAGGACACCAAATCATTGATAGCAACACTTTTCTGCCTATCATTTTTTGTGATAGTCAAGAATTAGAAACAAAATATATGCCTAACAACTGGTTAATGACTAACTAAACAAATTGTAGTTCAGAAATTTAACAGAATTGTATTGTGATATAAGAAATAATGAATGTGATGAATGCTGAGAAGCATGATATAGAGTTGATAAAACAGTCAAGAAAACAACATATACAATAATTACCACAATGTAAAAGGAAAGAAAAACCACCAAAAAAGTCAAGTAAATGCTGAAGAATTTTAAAGTGCAAGCATGACTTGAAAGAAGAGAAAAGTGAAGGTATCCCAACTCTGTTCCTTTGCAGAAATGGAAAGTCCACAAATATTATACATTGCATATATTGTCAAACTTTATGTATTGATTACATGCTGATTTTTTCTCTTCTTCACCCCTCCTTTTTTTGACAAAAATATTACTAATCCCTAATTATTACCCTAACCCTAAATCTAACCCCAACTCTATCCTTAACTTTAACTTTATCCCTAATCCAAACCTTAACTCTAACCCTAACTTATCCAATTAAAAAAAATACTGCTTGTATTATGGAATGACTCTGTAGAAGGGAAGAAGAGAGAAAGATAATAGGAGGAGTTATGATGATGTTAAAAAAAAACAGGCATTGGTAAAAACCAATTTAAAAGTAAACAAAATTACCAATCCTTTTTTTAAGTGACCATAGACCTAACCAAATAAAATGGAGGACAACACATTTTTTTTTCTGATCTTCATGACCTCTTGAAAACAAATTATGTGCCAAAGATAAAGCAACTATAGCTATCTCCGTGGTCTAGGACACCAGGAACCCAAAACAAGGTTAAAAAAAAAATGAACTAATACCTATCTTAAACTCACTCAAGACAACCCTCTCTCTCCACGCTACCTGAAACTACACTAGCTGACCAGACCTAGGTTTGCAACAAAATCCAACCTAGTCTTTCCTCCCTCTTTCCACTGCATTGGAGATTCAAACTTCAAGCTGCAGGAATTTACTGGGGCCTTGATGGCCAAAACTATGGTAGTTCAGTAGTATTCAGCAAAAGAACTCTACCAGAGAGTAGAAGAATAAAGGGAATGGGATAGGAAATGCCTGGGATTGAAATAAAATTCAGTTGTATATTGTCAAAGCCCCAAGAGCTCCCTCCATACACCTAGATTCACAACCACAACTTAAGAAACCCAGATTCCAAACATCTTTGGCTGCAATAGCACCAACATGGCAGCTCTCTAAACAACTAAGATAGAAAATTGAGGAACAGATGGAACCAAACAGGACACAATGTGATAGGGACTATGGCATTCCAGTAAGCCTGAGAAAACTGCCCAGCATCTAGCTGGAGTCACTTGTGTCCCCTTTAAACTCATCTGAGGCAGAAGCATAGGCTGGTGAACTGTGGTGGAAAGAGGATGCCATCATTGGAAGGAAGGAAGTCAATGATCAACAGGCACAAATTAAAGAAGAAAAAGACTGAAATTGCCAAAGAAATCAAGAGAAAGAAATCTCAAAGACCTCAAAAATAACCAAATAAATTAACAGAGAAAATATGAACAACAGTAGGAAATGTGGACATCAGATATAGCAAATGAATTCAGACATCTGTGAATAAATACCACAAAATAAAAGGAAGTGACTCACTGATGAGAGAGAGAACACAGACAAATCTGAAGAGAATACAAAACCACAGCATTGTTTCTGAGTGGTTTAAAAGCAGAATATGAATTATGTGAGTTGAATTTATGACCAGTATAAAATAATTGTCAGAATAGAAAATCTTGAATCTCCAGTGACAAGTCTCCCCAAAGAAACAAAAGAGAAATCAACTGAATAAGAATGGAAATACAAAGAAGTAAAAGACAATCTAGAAAAGAAACAAAAGGAAATAATATTAAAAGAAAATATGACCTCTATCCAAATAAAACATTGATTTTGAAGACAGGAAATTTAGAGACAACCTAAGAACTATAGGTTCCCCAGAAGAACATGACCAGTCAAAAAACCTGAACATCACAATACAAGAAAACCACTCACAACTTCTAAACAGAGAAAATGAAATATTAATTGAAAGAACTCATAAATCACTTCAAGAAAAACAAACAAAAGCACAGTAACATTCAAAGATGCAATAGTTAAATTTTAAAATTTATTCTAGGAACAACAAATTCTGCAAGCAAGTAGTAGAAAGACCATTAAATATAGAGGAAAAGAAATTCAAATAATAAAAGACTATTTGAATAATACAAGAGTACCTGAAAATGCAGGAAGGAAGGTAATCACCTATTCCAAAGAGTAATGGAGTTTCAGATGTACCTTTTCAGATGCACCTCAGGGTGACTTACATTGCAAATCTTAGTTTAACATAAATGAAAATGGTTTGGTATTTGTAGATTAAAAAGCACTTGAATGTTCTTAAAGAAAATTAGAACTGAAAAGCTTATTTGTTTCTCCAACTCCCTCAGACAACAGAAATGCAGAAGAGTTCAACAAATGTAGCAGACAAGGACAGGAAGAGAGCAACACAAGAGTAAAGTGACCAGTAAGAGATTTCTTTCTAAATATACACAGAGACTGGGATTGAAGGTGGAAATGAGTTCTAAGTAATAGTAAAGAGGGAGCCTTGGATGGGGGCAGCTGGGTAGCTCAGTGGATTGAGAACCAGGCCTAGAGATGGGAGGTCCTAGGTTCAAATCTGGCCTCAGACACTTCCCAGCTGTGTGACCCTGGGCAAGTCACTTGACCCCCATTGCCTAGCCCTTACCACTCTTCTGCCTTGGAGCCAATACACAGTATTGATTCCAAGATAGAAGGTAAGGGTTTAAAAAAAAAAAGGGAGCCTTGGGCCACTGTCAACAGAACATGCACCTTACCTACAGATGAGCCAGTGTTTTAGGGAAACTACATTACAAAATGAGAAAGTATAAGGAATGGAACAGGGAAGGAAGAAGACAAAGAGTTGTGATTCGTCCAATTAAAATCAAAAGCTGCTAATGAGGGGAAATTAGTTCTTGTGGTCTTTCAGGTGAAAAGAGTCTGGAGAGAAGTGAATACAGGGAAGGGGGAAAGGATCAAAAATAGGAGAAAAGGAGGGAAGCTCTGTCTTGATGATAGGAGGAGGTTCCATTTAGTAAAGTAGAAGGATATTATTTTTAATTGTCCTTCCTCCAATTCATCAGAATGTCTATATATTAATAAAACAATGAAACAAACCAAAACCCAGTTAGGTAACAAATGAGGATAAGGAGAGGAGAAATAACAAAATTATAATAATTGAAGAATCTCAATATTGCATTAAGCATCGTTCTAGGTTTAAATTTAGACAAAGAAAAGAAAAACAGGAAAGTAGTTAAAGTCTTGAGTAGAATTGGTGGGGGTGTAGGAAGGCGAGAGAGAGAGAGAGAGAGAGAGAGAGAGAGAGAGAGAGAGAGAGAGAGAGAGAGAGAGAGAGAGAGAGAGAGAGAGAGAGAGAGAGAGATTCCAGTTCAGAATGAACTCCATGAAGAGTTAAAGCCAAGATGTCAAAGTAGCATGAGCAGTTCAGCAAGTTTCTCCCTACTAGAACCCCTCCAAACAGATTGAAAAATGCACCAGACAGCATCCTGATGGGGAAATCCAAGAAGAAGTCACCATGAATCATTTTTCAGCCCAGATTGGCTTAGGGAGATAGAGAAATCTGTGGACCAGGACAAGAAAAGTTCTCAGACCTAGATTGAGGCAAGGTGGGATGTGTGAACAGGTGCCAATTAATAGCTTTATTTGTGGTTCACTATGAAGTTTTGAGTCACAGATCCAAGGTAGGCTACAGAAAAGGATCTGTACATGTGACCTTCAGGAGTAGTCAGTGACTGCTGGCCCTAGGCTCAGAGCAGCAAGTTTATAATAACAGAGCAGGAGTGTGACTCCATCCCCAGTGGCAGAATCTCAGGTCCAACTAGAAGTACTACTGTACCTGTAGAGAAATGACCAGGTCAGGGTTCCCAGATGAAAGGGTAGCCTATATAGTTCTATGCCTCAAAACCAGTAGAACTTCCCAATTAGATGAGAGTAACTGAATCTAGCAACAGTGTACTGCTGTGCAGAATCAAAAACTTGCAGACTTCAAATGGAGAGGTTGGAAGAGGATAGTGATCAGACTTCACCTTGCGTCAGACTAGGCTAGAAGAACTGAAAGCTTACAGGTCCCTAGGCTGAACTGTCTCTGAGAGTCTAGAGTAACAGAACACTCATTATCTCCCCAAAAAGCAGCAAGATGTCCAGTCAGACCTTCTCTTCAGAAGTGTGTAAAGCCCAGCCCTAATACACAGTAGGTTAGAAGAACAAGCACATTTTTTTTATTTTATTTTATCCTGTATTTTAATTTATAATCCTAGATTTTTGATTTTTTGTTTGAGATTGTATTTTTATAAAAATCCAAGATTTTGATTTTTGTTCAAGAAAAGATCTTCAAGGAAGAAGATTGCTAACTCCTAAATCCAGAGAATGAACTGTTGCAGAAAGATGCCAGAAAACCCACACTACATCAAGAAGATCAATAATGAACTTTGGATATGGTTGATTGAACTGAAGTTTGATTGAATATTTATTGTAAATGTACACATTTATGCCAAAAGGGACTGCCCCTAATTTGGCTTTCTGTCAATGCACCTAGCAAAACATTGGTTTTGTTTTCTTTCTTTTCTATTTCCTCCCTCACTACTCTAATTTCCTCTTAAGAAAATTTAATATTGTATGAATCTGTAGTTAGAAGTGTGTTTAGGACTACAAGATGATGATGTTAAATGGTCAGTGGGGAGACTAGTCTCCCAATGATCATCAGGGGGGATTGTGAATCTTAAAATTTCTCAGACTTGTGAATCTTAAAAATTCTCAGACTCTACTTCAGAAGATTTTGATTAAGCTAAACCCATTTTAAACAATGAAGGTACTTGATCAGGAATGTGAGAACTTTAAAAAATTACTCCATCCATATTTAGGTATACCTTAAGGGGAAGATAAAGTTGTAAACTCCTTACTGAACAATGAAAAGTACTTAACCCATACTTAAAGTAAATCTAAAACCCTTAAGCTGGGTCTATTTTTAGATCTAATACAAAAAGGTGCTAAGTACCTATGAAGGTCAAATTAATCACTAAAAGTTCAAGCAAGCTTAGCAAGAGGTGTGAGGCTTTAGTTTATTCAGGTGTGAATTACTCAAAAGTTTAGTCTACTCAGGTGTGAATTAAAAATGGTCAGTCCTGTGAAAATATCTACTGTGATTGGTAGATGTGAAAACTTAGGGGAGGTGACGTAGGAGAAAATCCACTGAATTATTACCCACTTTAGCAAATGACTTGCAAACACTCTTACTTAGTATCTGGTGAGGTACTAAGTAGGGGTACTAAAAGAAAATCTGATTCATACTACACAGTCTGGTGAGGTACTAAGTAGGGATACTTAAGTTAGTGTTAACTCAGAATAGACCTAGGCAAAATGACCCCTGATTTACAGAGAGAGAGATGAGTGGCCATTTCTCAAGTCATTTACCTAAGACAAAATGACCCCAGATTTACAGAAAAACTCTTAATTTATAGGAAAATACAAGAGACTTATTTATACATTCAAGCCTTCCTTCAAATTAACTTTTAAGAAAATGGTCAAGCTTTGGAGACAGATTTTAATCTAGAAATAAAGAACAGTAATGTTAAATTGATTAGCTTTACAGTGCAGGAGTGCAAAGAGGAGTATAGGGCTAGATTACCTAGGAGAGACTGATGTTTTACAATGCATATAAGAGCATCATTCTAACCATGGGGCTTGACCATTAGGGAGAGGCCTCTGATACAAAGAGAGAAACTTCTAAGATAAAGGGGTACTTAAGTTTCTATCATTGGGTACTTCAGGGTTTACTGGTCAGTCTAAGACAAGATCAGTCTGGAACCAACCTAGGGCAAATTCTTAGACAAACTCCAAAGACCCTCCCCAAAACATTTACAGACTGTAAGGCCTTTGGCCTGCAAGGAGAAGCACGGGGTGAAGTCCTGCAGGGAGAAGGTCGTAGTGGAGGGGCCAACTTTCTACTGCAGTCCTAGTGGTATTGCTCTTGGAGATATTAGTAACTTGGAGAATTAAACATTAATTCCACCTCACACAAGATGAAGCAAGAGATTTTTTTAAAGTTAATGTTCTTATACATGAAATGAAAGCACTAGAGGAGAAAAACATAGAAAAATAAGTGAGAGCTATGGAAGAAAGAATTGTAAAGGGAATTAATAGCTTGTCACAATAAAACTTTGTCCAAGCAACAAACTTCCTAAAAATTTTAAGGGACAAAATAGAAGCTAATGATTCTGTGAAACAACATGATATATTAAAAGTCAAAACACTAAAAATATAGCTTCGCATTGCAAAAGCAACCAAAAATAGATCAAGGAGAAAAAAAATTTTAAGAATCATTGAATACTTGGACCAGTGTCCAACTAGGTTTTTGGGAGCCCCAGGTTTGCCCTTTCCCTTGAGAACTTGCCTTGGGGGAAGCCCCAGACAGACCTAGTCTCTGATCAAACAATAAACTTTAAAGAATTTAATGACCCCAGTTGAGGAAGGACTTTTATCCTGATTAAAGATTTGTTTTTTCTGACTACTTAGTGGTTTTGTATTTTTCGAAGTCAACAACACCAAGACAAAACAAAACAAAACAAAAAAACCTCCCCCCCCAAAGCTTAGAAGTTATATATCAAGAACTATTCAGAGTGCTCTGATCTATTAGAACCAAAATTAGAAATAGAATCTACCGGTCACCATCTAAGTGAAACCCTCAAATGAAAATTTCTAGGAACACTATAGGCAAAATGAAGAGCTTTTAGTTCAAATAAAAAAATACTACAAGTAATTATAAATAAATAATTGGGATACTTGGAAACCACAGACAGTAAGTATCACAGGAGATGTAACAGCCATCTATAAAGAAGAAGACAGTTTAAAATAAATATTACATATGACAAAAGGTATGGACTTACAAGCAAGAATAATTTTTCCCAGCAAAATCGAATATAATACTACAGCAGGGAAAAATAGACTTTTAGTGAAATAGAAGAAATATACATAGAAAAAATTTTTCTATAAATTCTTATAAAAAGATTAGAGTTCTGTAGAAACTTTGAAGTTCAAACACAGGAGTTGAGAAACAAAAGTGTAAACATGAAAGGATAATGATAAAGAAATAAACAAGAATAAACTTTTAAATACTATTATCATTATAGATCATAGAAAGATTCTAGTCAAGGCCTGGGAGTGATTCTGCTATCTCTTGATGATATTTAGAGAAGACTAAAAAGAGGGGAGAAGAAAGGGAAAATTATCTCACATAATCAGGTTGTGTAAGTAGATTATCTATACAAACACAGAAAAAGAAAAAGTGGTAGAAGTGTCTTATACTTGAATCTCACTCTTATCTGGACTGGTCAAAGGAGGAAAGAATACAAAGGCATACATGCTTAAACAATGGAGTTGGATAGAGAAATTTTGCTCCACAAAAGGGAAAAAAATGAAAAAGTAGGAATTAGAGAATTCTGGAGAAACATTTGTCTCTTTTCCCTCAATTAGCATATAATCACTTCATTGTTATTTAGACCCTTCCAGTTACTCAAATGTATTTACCTTTCTAGGGTTCTCTTCTTTGCCTTTCAATGTTCTGGTCTTTTTCATCAGGAATACTTGAGTCTTCTATTTTACTAAAAAAGTTTTTTTCCTCTCTAGAATTAAAGACATTTTCACATGACAAACTATTCTTAGTTATATGCCTTTAAATGTTTGCCTACAGAACATCTTATTCCAAGATTTTATCTCCTTTAAAATAGTTGTATCATAGTATTGTGTGATATTGACTGTTGTATGTTGATATTTCAACTCTTGTATCTAGCTACCTGCAGATTTTTTTTTCCTTTGACTTGGAAGTTCTAGATTTTGGCCATGATAATCCTATGAGATTTCATTTTGAACTTTCAGAAGGGCATAATGGATTTTTTCTACTTTTTCTATGTCCTTTGGTATTAATGGATCTGTTGTTTTTTAAAACAACTTCTTGAAATTTTCTCCTTAGGTTTTTGTTTAGACATAGATTTCAGACATAGTTTGATGTTTATTAAATTATTTCTTTTTTTTTTACATGTGAAGTCACACAGAACATTTTCATATTAGCTATGTGGCAAAAGGAAACACAGACACACACAAAAAGAAAAATAGAATAAAAAAAGTATTATTCAATCTGCATTCAGAATTCATTAATTCTCTTAGGTGTATAGTATTTTTCATCATAGTTCCTTTGGAATTGTCTTGGATTATTATCTTTTTGGTGGGAATCATTATCTTGATCAAAATAGCTACATTCCTTATCCCTATCCTGATTAAGCAGTAGTTTTTCTGACTACTTTGGTAATTCTGTATTATTTCCCAGTTAACAAGTTCATATATAAGTTTTCCCAAGTTTTTCTTCTTTTTTTAGAGTGTGGTTGCTGCTTTATTTATTTTCTTTACTTTAATAACAAATTTCCACATAAGTTTTCCAAAGTTATGTGATTCATGTTGTCTCCTTCCCTTCTTCCCTCCCCATCCCAGAGTTGACAAGCAATTAAATTTGGGTTATACATGTATTATCAAGCATAGCACATTTCCATATTACATATTTATGTGTAACAGTTAAATTAGTTTCTCTGCTAAAAGGATTATATTTTTAGAGGTTTATTAAAGATTATTAGAAATCAAGGAAATAAGAAAATACAAAATAAGAAAGGCAGGTGCCTAGGGCACATTAGCCCATTCACAGCCACTTACTCTACATCCTGCATGCCAGGTAGAGAGATGTGTGTGCTTAGAAGTGGAAGAAGAGCCTCTTGGGAGGCAGAAAGCCCTTTAAATAAAAATTGTGTTCTCACACTCAGGTGAGATTATAGGGAATTCTGGGAAGTACCAAGGACTTCTGGGGATTGAAGTCTGGGGTTCAAATGTCCATTTGTATATATGTCAGTGAATAATCTTATAAAACCAAAACCCCAAGTCATATACCCAAATAGTAAAGTGATAAATCATATGCTTTTATCTTCATTTATACTACAACAGTTCTTTTTCTGGAGGTGGATAGCATTCTTTTTCATAAGTCCCTCAAATTTGTCCTGGATCATTGTATTGCTGTTAGTAGCAAAGTCTATCACATTTCATCATTCCACAATATTTCAGTTACTATATATAATGTTCTCCTGGTTCTGCTTATTTCACTCTATATCAGTTCACATAGGTCTTTTCAGTTCTTTTCAAAATCATCCTGTTTATCATTTCTTATAGTGCAATAGTACTACATCCATCACCATCATATACCACATTTTATTCAGCCATTCCCCAATTAAGGGACATCTCTTTAGTTTCCAATTCTTCACCACCACAAAAGGCACAGCTATAAATATTTTTGTACAAACAGGTCTTTTCCCCATTTTTTTTTCCTCTTTGGAATATAGACTTAGTAGACCTAGTAGTGGTATTGCTGGATTAAGAGGTATGCCCTTTTGATCAAGTAATACCACTACTGAGTACCCCAAAGATATAATTGTTCCCCAAAGATATAATAATGAAAAATGTTTGTACAAAAATGTTCATAGCTGTGCTCTTTGTGGCAGTAAAAAACTGGAAAATGAGGGGTTGTCCCTCATTGGGAAATGGCTGAACAAATTGTGGTACATGATGGTGATGCAATACTATTGTGCTATAAGAAATGATGAACTGAAAGATTTCTATATGAACTGGGAAGATCGCCATGACCTGATGCAGAATGAAATGAACAGAACCTGGAGAATGTTATACACGTGAATAATTGTGGAATGATCAAATGTGATCGACTTTGCTACTAGTAGCAATACAATGACCCTGGACAACCTTGAGGAACTTATGAGAAAGAATGCTATGTACAATGAAAGAAAGAACTGTGGGAGTAGAAACACAGAAGAAAAACATATGATTTATCACTTGTTTATATGGATATAGGATGTGGGGTTTTGGTTTTTAAAAGATTACTCTATTATAAAAATGAATAACATGCAAATAGGTATTGAGTGATAGTACATGTATAACCCAGTGGAATTGCTCGTGGACTCCACAAGAGGGGAGGGAAAAAACATGAATCATGTGACCATGGAAAAATGGAGTTGTGAATTGATCCAACCATTCTGGAGGGCAATTTGGAACTATGCCCAAAGGGCACTAAAAGATTGTCTGCCCTTTGATCCAGCCATAGCACGGCTGGGTTTGTACCCCAAAGGGATAATAAGGAAAAAGACATGTACAAAAATATTCATAGCTGTGCTCTTTGTGGTGGCAAAAAATTGGAAAATGAGGGGCTGCTCTTCAATTGGGGAATGGCTAAACAAATTGTGGTATATGTTGGTGATGGAATACTATTGTGCTCAAAGGAATAATAAAGTGGAGGAATTCCATGGGGACTGGAACAACCTCCAGGAAGTGATGCAGAGTGAAAGGAACAGAACCAGGAGAACATTGTACACAGAGACTGATACACTGTGGTACAATCGAATGTAATGGACTTCTCCATTAGTAGTAATGCAGTGATCCTGAACAACTTGGAGGAATCTACCAGAAAATCCACTATCCACATTCAGAGGAAACACTGTGGAAGTAAAAACACTAAAGAAAAACAACTCCTTAATGACATGGGTCGAAGGGGATATGATTGGGGATGTAGACTCTAAATGAACATCCTAATGCAAACACCAACATGGAAATAGGTTCTGATCTAGGACACAAGTAATACCTAATGAAATTGCACATCGCTTGCGGGAAGGGTGGGAAAGAGGGGAGGGAGGGAAATAATGTGATTATTGTAACCAAGGAATAATGTTCTAAATTGACTAAATTAATTTTTTTTAAAAAGGTATGCATTCTTTTATAGCCCTTTGGGCATAATCCCAAATTGCCCTCCAGAATGGTTGAATCAATTCACAACTCCACCAGATATGGATTAGTGTCCCAATTTTGCCACATTCCCTCCAACATTTATTATTTTCCTTTACTGTCATATTGGCCAATCTGATAGGTACAAGGGGGTACAGAGTTGTTTAAATTTGCATATCTCTAATCAAGAGGGACTTAGAACATTTTTTCATATTATTGATAGCTTTGAGTTTTTCATCTGAAAAGTGCCTATTCCTATACTTTGATCATTTATCAATTGCTTCCCAAATTTTTCTGAAAGCATCCTGCTCATCATTTCTTTTTAAAAAAAAAAATGAGTCCTTACCTTCCATGTATTGTTTCTAAGGCAGAAGAGCAGTAAGAACTAGGCAATGGGACTTAAGTAACTTGGCTAGGGTCACATGGTTGGGAAATGTCTGAGTTCAGGACTGGCTCTAGGACTGGCTCTCAATCCATGGAGCCACCTAGTTGCTTCAACCCTGCTCATCATTTTTTTTAAACCCTTACCTTCTGTCCTAGAATTAATTCTGGGTATTGGTTCTAAACCAGAAGAATGGTAAGGGCTAGGCACTGGGGGCTGTAACTTCCCCAGGGTCACATAGCTAGGAAATATCTGAACCCAGGACCTCCCATCTCTGGACCTGACTCAGTCCACTGAGCCACCCAGCTTGCCCCCCCCCCCTCATTTCTTAAAACACAATAGTAATCCATCACAATCATATACCACATGTTCAACCATTTCCCAATTGCTGTATATCTCTTCAATTTCCCATCTTAAACTATTTCTCCTAGACTTCTTTTCCAGGTCAATTATTTTTGATAAATACTTTGTATTTTTCAATCTTTTGGTTTAATTTTAATATTTCTTGTTGTCTCATGGAATCACATAATTCTGGTTGCTCCATTCTACTTTTCAGAATTGGCAAAGTTTTACTTAGACAAAATAATTTTCTTCCTTCTGTTACAATCAATTTATCCTCTTTTTAATTTTTCTCCTAGATTTCAAATTTTATTTAGAATTTCATTTTTTATCTCTAATTTCATTTCTTCAGTCACTCTTATAGTTCTTTTCATTTCCCCACTCTGATGTTCTACTTCAATGTAATCAATCAGCAACTTTTGACAATCAATTAGGCACTTGGACTTCCCCTCCCTCTGTTTTAATTTAATTAATCAGTGATCTGGAGGTCTTTTTACCATTGAGATATGCAAATATAGACTAGCCCACAGTGAAAAGAAGTAGAAACAAGAGAGATAGGCAGTGACATGGGAAAGGACTTATAAAAGATGAGGCCAGAGAGCTGAAGATTATTATTATTCCCTTGGTGGTTCTTCTGCATTGGTGGCTCTTACTGAAAGAGTCATTCTGCATTGGTGGCTCTGGATGAAAGAGGAGTTTGGCTTTGTTGACTCTCTTGGGTTGAGGAAAGCCTGGCTGGAGACACTGGCTTTTCGGCTCTTCTGTCTTTGGAGGGATGCTGTCTTTGGTGAGACTCTCCCACTCTTCTGGCCAGAGATTGGAACTTTGTTGGGGGAGAGAGCTAGATTTCCTTGGAGCACACTTAAAAGTGGTAGGCTAGACAATTTCCTATCTCCTTCCTATATTTCTCTCACTTTACTATCTCTACTTTGCTGTAATAAAGCTACTAAAGCTACTAATAAATAGACTCATAGTTTCATTTTTAATTATTATAAATGGTGACCACTAATTTTTTAAACTCTTACAATTTGGACAAACCCTTTTTAATTCTTACAGCTTGTACTTATAGAATTACCCTTCTAGGTTCAGCTATTGGTCTGCTCTTAACCATTATATTTCTTCCCTCCCCTTCCCAGAGTTGACAAGCAATTAAATTTGGGTTATATATATATTTTTATCAAGCAAAGCACATTCCATATTACTTATTTTTGCTGGTGAATAATCTTATAAAACCAAAACCTCAAATCACATACCCAAATAGTCAAGTGATAAATCATAGATTTTTATCTGCATTCATACTCCAACAGTTTAAACATATTTCCAACCTCAGTTCTTTCATTGTGACTTTATGTCAGGGTCAGGGCTCCGTTTCCTTTAGCATTCTTGTGTAAGTAGAGTAGCCCTATTTGGTTCTTTCTGTCTTCTCTGTAGTCTGGATCCCACTGGCAATTCTAAATGCCGTGGCTACTTCTAGGCACCATCATCTATCTCAATCTATGGCTTCTGTCCCAGTCTCTTGGTTTAAGCTTAAGTTAGTTTCTGTCTCCTTCTGCTTAAACATTCCCAAATCAGGGGCTCCTTCTGTCCTCTTCTTTCAGATACTTTTTAAATATTGAAGATACTCTAGTCTTAAGGGTCTTTCAAAACCTACCCAACCTCATTATCTGCATCAGGTGCCTAAATGCTGAGTCTGTCTTGACTTCCAGATCTTTGGGGAATATACAGCTGGGTCCTGTCTGCTTACACATGGAGACTTCTTTTGTCCTGCTTTTGTTATAATAGGTCAGAATTCCAGCTGGCTTCTGATCTCAGTTACCAGAAACTGCATTGGTATCTAATCCTAGGTAGGGTTAGAAGTACTCACAGGCTTCAAGCTATTTTTGTTTAGTTTGGTTTAGTTCTGGCTTTAATGGCAGGTGTTCTTTTTCTTTTCTGCTTTGACTATTGCTTTGTTTTGTTTACTTTTTCAGTATTTTATCCATTGTTACTTGGGTGAGTCAGGCTTCTCTATCAGCTTTTGTATTATTATCTTATCCAGACATCCCTAACTCATTTCCTAAATGAGGATGTTGAGGCTGAGAAAGCTTATGTGACTTGCCAAAGGTCACAGAAGATATAAGTATTGGAAATGGGATGTCAAGGCAGCTGTTTTTCTAGTAACTTCAAGTTTTTTTCTCTTGTTATCAGTCATTTTCCATCAGGTCTCACTTGTCATGGCTCTATTTGGAGTGGTACTTCTCCAACTCATTTATAGATGAGTAAACTGAAGGAAACAGGATTAAGTGACTTGCCCAGGGTCATATAGCTAGGAAGTTTCTGAGGCCAGATTTGAAATCAGATTTGAACTGAATCTTTCTGGTTCCAGGTCCAGTGCTCTATCATTGACTTACCTAGCTGGCCCATTTTCTTTTTAGGGGAATTTTAACTCTTATTGGGTATGTCTGAAGACTCTAGGGGTTTCTGATATGGGAAGTAGAGGGAAAGAGATCTTATTGATGTGGTTTATTGTATTGTTGATGAATTCTTATGAGTTCTTTGTTCTGAATTTTCTGTGGAGTGAAATAAAAGCTGTGTTACATCCAATATGCATTGTTACCTTGCTTGTTTATAAGGGAACTAAGAATGCTTTTAGTCAAATAAATGGAGATCTAGACATGAGCTAAATTCTGAGGTTTCCAGAGAAATCTGGGTACAGGCAAAATAAAGGGAAGAATATTTTTGGAGTGATCTACAAAATTGAATCCAGTCCATGAAGCATGGTGTTTGAAGGGCAGAGATTAAAGGGTGCAGATGTATGAAATTGTAAATACTCACACATAACCTTCAATCTGAGAAAGTCAAACAATGGAGTAAAAATAAGTCAGGTGTTTGGAGTTGGGTTTTTTCAAAGAGAGTTCCATTGTGAGCCTTGGATAGTAGTTACTGCTAGTAGTTTCCATTAGAAACGAATGTACTGTTTCTTTCTTTCTCTCACTTTTGGTTCTAATATTTTAGTACTTAGGAAATGTTACCAATACTTTCAATTATAAACAGAGAGAAAAAGATTGTAATTGTTCAAACTGTTCAACCAACATATAGAATTAAGTTTGCTATCGTTCAAATTCCAATGACCAAAAACATCTTTTCTTTATTTCAATTACCCAACCTGCCATTCAGTAGAAGTATTTTCTATGAAATGAGTTCTCATTTTTTCATCAGCCAAAAAAAGTTTGGGGTCATTTACAATGCCTTGCTTCTTCGTTATAGTGTGAAGAACCAGTGATGTTATAGATTAGGTTTATTTCACCAGTCCACCATTCAGACTGAAAAATCTCTGAACAGTATGATTAAAGGTTGCCCAGTGCACATGTGAGGAATTCAAATGATCCCTCATTTGGCTATAGTGGAATTTGATACATGGCAAAAAAACAACAACAACAACAACAACAAAAACGCTTCAAAAGAAAGTTTCATATTAAAGTTGTTATTCTCCTAGAAAAATATGTTAGTTGGGAGAAAAAAATAGCTCACTGCTTTTACACAGAGACTTTGTTCTGAGGTGATAGTTAAGAATAGGGATGCTGTTTTCTTTCAGAGCATGTGGAACTTAGCCTAGAGAAAACCATTGAAGTGTTGATTTAAAACCACAGATTCATTACATAGACTACTCTGTTTTCTTTAAAAAGGGACAGATTACATTTTGGCCTAGAGGAAACAATACTGAACACCACTCTTCTCTGTTCCTGAGTCTCCTTACAGCTTTTTCAAAGCAAAAAATAAATAAATGAAAGCCAGTCCTCTTTGCAGATCATATTTTTACATCTTGCCTTGATAAATTTCCCACTTCTGCACTTGGCCCAAATAGCTTCATGGCTTTTTGCTTTATTCTTTGTTTCTATGCTTTGCTGTATTGTGCAATAAACAGTAAATGTTAGGATCCAAGAAACAGTCAGTCCCTGCTTTTTTAATAAGACAATTGGTCTTGACTTGTTCTGATACACATTTTTGGGTACATCACAAATATAATTCCAATCCAATCCAATAAACATTTATTAATTACCTGCTATGTGCAATGCATTGTTCTAAATTGCTGGGGATATAATTAATTAAAAACAGTTTTTACCCTCAAAGACCTTGCAATCTAATTGGGGTAGGGGGACAACGTTCAAAAGGAGGCAGGAAATCATGTGTGAAATTGAAATCAGCCAAAGCAACAAAGGCAGAGTAGGCTGAAAAGCCCCATCTCTGCCCTTAATAAAGGAAGGCATTGGGAGGAGTTTGGTCTTCGGCTCTCCAGACCTCCTTAATAGCTAATGTAGTAGTGGTGCTTTAAATATATCTATATCAATATCAACATCTATATCTATATCTATCTATCTATCTATCTATATCTATCTTTTTTAAACCCTTACCTTCCATTTTGGAATCAATACTGGGTATTGGTTCCAAGACAGAAGAGTGTAAGGGCTAAACAGCTAGGGAGTGTCTGAAGCCAGATTTGAACCCAGAATCTGGGCCTGGCTCTCAACCCACTGAGCCACCCAACTGCTCCCTAAATATATATTTTAATATAATCAAATGTGTGTGCCACAATAGGAATTTTGTCTTTTAATAAGCTTAAACTATGATCCAGATTTAAAAAATTTTAATGTATCACAAATTTTAATCATTCCCATCTCTGCAACTTGTGTGACATAAAACACACTGAGGAACAAGATAAAATTATTCATTATTTCAAATTCTTTCAAAGAAATGTACCTTTTTCTTTAAGTTAACAAATGAAATGTAAGATGTTTGAGTTAATTCATGAAATAGTTGAATATAATTAATAATAGTAATATAAAATAATATATAAACCATTATAATTCTCCACAATTCTAGATATCTCCATGGACAAATTAAATTGATTTTAATGTACCATGATGCTTCAATACATATTTGGCTCTGTAATCTCATCAATAGGAGTCCTTCTAGTGTTTCAGTTTTCTCAGCCTGACACTCTTGTCACATCCACCCATTGTGGTAGTGACTTTCCCCTAGATCTCTTGGCATCATATGGTCCCTTACCAATGGAGCATACATGAGATCCTTCCTTTTTTCTTTTCTCTTTGTCTTTGTCTTTAGTATCATTTTCATTACTTAAAGACTGATCAGTCCTTTCCTTTCTTCTCTGTTCCCTTCCCCTATTGGAACTTTGCCTCAGAACAAACAAACACATTCAAGCAAAAACAAACCAGCACATTTTTGATCTGTTTTCACTCTGTTGCCTTCTTTGAAATGGAGCAAGTTAAGATAACCTTAATTGCTGGTAGCAGAAGACACTGTTCTTTGGAAAAGAAGTGCCACATTTTGTTTTCTTCCTCCTCAAAAGGAGATGAAATAATGAAGTATAATAGTTTCTAAAAGGTGGGAAACCCACAAGACAGACCCTTAAAAATTAGCAGATACATCCAAAAACTATCAATAAAAGATAATTAACAAGAATTTACCGAGTGCCTACTGCTACAGAGTCCATCCTATCTGCTGGTAGAGAATACAAAGGACAGAGAGGCTGTGTCCTCAGAAAAAGTTCACAATCTATAATTTAGAATTCTTTAATATCAAAGGAATTAATGAGAAAAAATGTTAAGGAAGGAGGTCTAGCAGGACCAGATTTTGAATTTTATTATAAAGTAGTAATTTTCTAAACTATCAAGTAGATGTGGAATAGACAGACAGTAGTAAAAGACCATAGAATCTTTACATTTGACAAAAATAAAGATTCTAGTTTTTGGAATAAGAATTCAGTATTTGGTAAAAATTGTTGAGAAAACTGTAAAGTAATCTGACAGAAACTAGATACAGACCTGTATCTGATACCATTTACCAAGATAAGCTCAAAATGCATACATGATATAGGAATAAAGGGGTATATAATAAACAAATTAAAATGGAGAAAATATTACATATCAGATTTATAGGTGGGAGAAGATTTTATCAATAAACAAGAGATAGAAAGTATTGTGAAATGTAAAATGGATAATTTATATAAATCGAAAAGTTTTTTACAAATAAAATCAATGTAGCCAAGATAAGAAGGAAAGCATTAAATTGGGAAAAAATTTTATAGACAATTTCTCAGATAAAAGTTTCATATTTAAAATATATGAAGAATTTTTTTCAAATATATAAATATATGAACCATTCCCTAATTGATAAGTAGCTGAAAGATATGAATAGACAGCTTTTGAATGAAGAAATCAAAGCTACATATAAATATATGAAAAAATGCTCTAAATCATTCTTGATTAGGGAAATACAAATCAGATTGACTAAAATGATAAAAGGACAAAATGATAAATGTTGGAGAGGATACAGAAAATGGGGACACTAATACAGTGATGGTAGAACTGTGAACTGATCCAACCAGTTTGGATAGCAATCTAGAATTATACTCAAAGAGTTATAATACTATGTATATATTTTGACCCAGAAATACCACTATTAGGTTTACTTACTAAGGTGATCAGAGAAAAAGGAAAATAACCTATATATTCTAAAATATTCATACCAGCTCTCTTTATGGTGACAAAGAACTGGAAATTGAAGAAATGCCTGTCAGTTGGGGAATGGCTAAACAAGTTGTGGCATATGATTGTGATGGAATACTATCGTGTTTTAAGAAATAACAAACAGATTAATTTTTTTAAATGGAAAGACCTACATGAAATTATGAAGACTGAAATGAGCAGAACCAAAATAGCATTATATACAGCAAAAGAAAAATTGTTTTAAGAATGATTCGTATATATCCACCTCCAGAGAAAGAACTGATAAATAGAAATAAGCAAGACATAGTTTTATATATACATATATCTTTTTGTCAGATGATGCATTGAGGTTTGTCTGTTAGTTACAGTCAATCTGGTTTAGTCTGAGACAGTTTTACCAAGGTGTGGCCAATGCCCACTTTTTGGAACCACAGTTGAGAGTTGGGTAAGAGATGGACAACCAAAGGTGGATGAGCTGCTCTGAAAGGGCTCAGCAAGGGGGCAGCTGGGTGGCTCAGTGGACTGAGAGCCAATCTGACCTCAGACACTTCCTAGCTGTGTGACCCTGGGCAAGTCACTTAACCCCCATTGCCTAGCCCTTACTATTCTTCTGCCTTAGAAACAATATTGGTTCTAAGATATGTAAAAATTAAATTTAAATCTCAATAATAAAGAATATTACATTTTAGGAGATTTATTAATGATCATTAGAAATAAAAGGGATACAAAATTAAAAAAAAAACACATAATCCCCACTCACTACCACCATGCTCACCAATAGGGCCAAAAAGAGGGTGGGACCCTCCACATCCCTGCCTAATATCCCCATATACCGGAAGTACATAAGGACAGAAAGTCAGTGGGCTCCCAGGAAATGAAGTTCTTTTTTTAGGGTAATAGATTTTCACTTATACATTTCCTCCTGAGATCTGTGGAAGACTAGTCTTTCCAATGGATCTTGTAAACATAACCGACTTTGAAATTACAATAATTTGAGGATAAGAGGAAAAGAGAACAAAACTAATGATTGCTAGACTCATTGACAAAAAGCCAGTTAGGGGGCAGTCCCCTTCTGCATAAGAGTACACATACAAAAACAAATGCATTCAACCCCACACAGTTCAAATCACCACATCCCAAAGTTCACTCTGGATCTTCTGGTGCAGTATATTATCTGTGGAGGCAAATTTATGGTGCCTTCTCCAAACAGTTCACTTTCTGGATTTGAAGAGGTAGAATGTTTATTATCCTAAAATTACTCTCAAAAAGAATTTAAACTTTGCATTTAGAATAATAACACCATTTCCCCCCTGAAGATGGTGTTGAAAAACACAGGGATCACTTAGGAATGCATGGCTGAGTTATGAGGTATATGAATCAATAGATAAGACAAATCAAAAACATCAAAAAAATTTCAAAGAAAAAAGAAAAAAAATTCTGGATGAAATATAGACTATCAAAGTCTTATGTAAAAATTTTTAAGTAAAGGAAAATAAACCTATAACAGGTCCTTGAATCAGGACTGAATTAAAGTGATTTATGTAATTATGCAATTTCTCAACCAGCAGCCAGGACTACAGAAAGTTTTGCCACACAATGAAAGACAGAATAGGGAATAGATTATAGGAGTCAAATTTGAAATACTTGGTAGAATGTGGGGCAAGGAAGACCTGCCTTTGATATATGTCAAAACAGACACAACCTTGAACCCCAAACAAGTTCAAGTCCAGTCCTCTTGTCTTGGCTCAAAATTTCATCAATTCCATTAGGATTTGTTGGTCTCTTTGACTTTGTGCTCAATTGGCACTATGCAATTTAGCTTTGTGCTTCTTTGGCATTGTGTAATGACTCTTTTTGTATTCTCTTATACTGGAACCAGACAGAATCATTAAGCAAAGTCCCATAATTTTTTTAAAACAATCAATGGCATCATTTTTATAGTCTAAAGCTTTTTGGGTATTCATTGACATTAGGGCAAATGTATTTTAAACTTATATTACTGCAAAATAAAAAAAGTTAAAGAAAATCTTAATACTGTTGACATGTGCTTCAAATACAAAAAAGAGAAAAAATAAAACTGAAATAGCATATTGCACATGCAAGTAAAACAATAATAAAAAAGTTTTAAAAATACAAAAATATATAGCTTACAATCATTTACACACTGTATCAGCTAAGGAAAGGTAGAATACAAAGGTTTCTCGCCCAAAAATGAGATCCATTTCCTCTTCAAACTTAGCCATGATTCACTATGTAAGTGCAAATAATTTTCACAAAGTAACAGTGTTTTAAATAAAGAACAATAGTACAACATATAATGCACATTCACAAAGTATCAAAATCCCCAAAGTTATAATAGCCTATTTAATGACAATAGCAAACAAACCCACTATCATTAGGATTCACATGAATCTGCTATATGACATTGAAAAAAACCCTTAGAAGCTAATGGATACTTGTCACAAGTTTTTCAGGTGTAGCAATGTTTCAACCGTGGCCGAGATATTTTTAAAAAATCTATTACTGCCATCATTACAAAAATATGGCAGAGGAATCTAGGAAAAAAACCAAACCTCTGTACTGTTGATGTTGGGTCTAAAAAAATATCACCAAGAATCTAAATCATTCTGGTGGAAGGGTAAAATAAGCTGACAAGTTACAAATGAAAGATGCTCCCTCTTGGGAGCCATGCAGGGGCACCATGCCCTAGGATCAACTTCCCAGCTCATTTGATATGAGATTGTTATGTCCCATCCATTCACACAGTTTTATAAATGTGGAGTTGGGACTTATAATAGTGCTTCACTTCAGCTATTAAAATGAACTCTTTACCTCTTGTTACAAATAACTCAGAAGCAGGCAAAATGATGTCAGGGTTGTTGAGGAAAAAAATTTTACAAATCATGTCTAAAGACCCCTTTAAATCATTTTAAGATATCTAATCCACCCATCATCTTTGTGACAATTAATAAATGCAAAATGGAAAAAAGCTGTTTATGGGCTTTTATAATGTTTTACAATATTTTGTTCAGTAGTCATAGGGGAAAGGTAACTAAATATATCTAATAGTTAAATATAGTAGATTAAACTGATTCAGTGTAACAGAATAGTATTAAATACATTAATATATAAACTTAAAACAACAAAATTAAATCTTAAAACAATAAAATACAGACTTTCATAATATAATGAAGTCTGAAGAATTTCACCTTCAGACTCTTTAAAGTTCCTTTCTCTATCCATTCAGATTCCTTTTGTCACATTTTTGGTGTCTCCCAAAATGAGGGAGAACATGGTTTTGAGGAATCCCAAACTGGATTAATGCATTACTGGATTAAGACTAGGCAGGCCCAAATGGCAAAGGGCTGTAGGGAGATGAATTCCACCGCCCTCCCCCAATCTCAGGCAAAATAAGTAAAAGGATCAGTGCACTCATGAATGGTAGAAGTTGTTTGAAATAGGCAAAGTACTGCTCTTTCATAGAGTACACCATGCTTGTAATTTTCTTCCTGTTTGGAAGAGTAACTTCCTTCTTCCTTTTCCCCTTCCCCCCTGAGGTAAAATGCTAGGGAGCAATTTGTTTCCCCAGCCATGTGGAGAGGGAGTTAGGAGGCTAAGGAAAATACAATCCAGTTCTTTACCAGCTTCCTGGAGAACAGCTCCAAGTTTGTGAATTCCAAAGACACAGCAGCAGCTACTAGCAGTCTGGGATTGGGCTGGGACAAAGATCCACATTCAGAGGGAAAACTGTGGGAGTAGAAACACAGAAGAAAAACAACTGCTTGATCACATGGGTCAAGGGGGATATGATTGGGGATATAGACTCTAAATGATCATCTTAGTGCAAACATCAACAACATGGAAATAGGTTCTGATCAAGAACACATGTAATACCCAGTGGAATTATGTGTGGGCTGTGGGGAAGGTAGGGTTTGGGGAGGGAGGGATAGAATATGATTCTTGTAACCATGGAATAATGTTCTAAATTGACAAAATAAAATAAAATAAGATAAATTATTTTAATAAGTAGTTGGGGAAAACAAAATTTAAACTAAAACTATCATTAAAGTTTAATTTATTTTAAAGATTAAAAAATAAATACAAATTCTAATTTTTTTCTGTACTTCAATGGATTATTCTGTGAACCCTGCTTTGGGAATTGCTCTTCTAAGTAATCACAGCAGTAGGTTACTTTAGTTTCTATTTTAACTAGATGTTGGCGTTTTGACATAAATAGTTTATAAAGAATTATAAACAAGACTATTCAAAGATTTTAGAGGGATTGAGTGAACACTGATGTAGGCACATGTGAAAGTGGGGAACTCAGGCAATTAATAGGGTAGTTAGGTAACACAGAGACTAGAGCCACCATGCCTAAAGTTAGGAAGACTCAGGTTCAAATCTGACACTAGCTATGTGACCCTGGGCAAATAATTTTATCCTTGTTGCTTCAGTTTCTTTCTTTTTCTTTTACTTTTTTATAAACATTTATTTTCTCTTCCCCCTCCCATTTAAAAGAGGAATAAAGAAACAATTAAAACAAACATGTATAGTCAAGTAAAATAAATTCCTATATTGGCCAGATACAAAAACTTCAGTTTTCTTATCTATAAAATGAACTAGAGAAGGAAATAATAAACAAATAAAACAAAAATAGAGTTTAAAAAGTATGCTTCAATCTGCATTTGGAGTTCATCAATTCTCTTTTTAGAGGTATATAGCATTTTTTCATTGTGGATCAGTTGGAATTGGCTTGGATTATTGTCTTGATTAGAATTGTTAAATCCTTCACAATTGATCATCCTTACAATATTGCTTTTACTATATACATACACTGTTCACTTGGTTTTGTTCAGTTCACTTTGCATCATTTTGCATAAGACTTCTCAGATTTTTCTGAAACCATCCTGCTCATCATTTCAATAGTATTCCATCACAATTATATTACCACATCTTGTTCAGCTATTTTCTAACTGATGGGCATTCCCTCAATGAATAATTCTTTACCACCATAAAAAGAATTTCTATAAATATTTTTATACAAATAGGTCCTTTCCCCTTTTCTTTGATCCCTTTGGGATATAAGCCTGGTAGTGGTATTGCTGTCTCAAAGGGTATGTACAGTTTTAGAGTTGTTTGGGCATAGTTCCAAATTATTCTCTAGAATGGATGGATTTGATCACAACTCTACCAACAGTGCATTAGTGTCCCAATTTTTCCATATCCCCTCCAGCATTTATAATTTTCCTTTTCTGTTATGTTAGTCAATCTGGAAGGGATTAGGTGGCATGTCAGAGTTTTTTAAATTTGTATCTCTCTAATGTAAACCTTAAAATTCCTTAGACTTATAAATGTTGGAAATTTCACCATTGGGATATTTCATACTTGGAAAATTTCTTACTGATAGTCTATTGGAATGTGAACCCCATTGGCATGGGAGGATCCTCCTCTTCCCTTCTTAAGATTACTTTAGGACAGAAACCTTTTGCTGAACAATGGAAAGGACTTTGACCTATGCTTAAGCATAGAACAGGAATTTCTTTGAGTCATGATTGATTTTAGAATTGATACAATGGAGATACTTGGAATCAATCTCCACCCTACTCAGTCCTAACAGGATTTAGGAAGGGCTGCAGCATAGATCAAAATTTAATTATTCCAATCTCTACCCTACTCAGGTTAACAGGATTTAGGAAGGGCTGTAGCAAAGGATCAAAGATTTAATTATTTGAAAATATGACCTTCAACAGACATGTGCAAAGCCAGAGACCTCTGGGCGGTCCTGGGTTAAGCTAGAGCCTCCATTGGCACAGGGAAATTGATGGACAGTGATTGGTAGATGTGAGAACTGAGGGGAGGGAACTTGGATGGTTTCCTTAAAGAGAGAGGGGTCTGAAGACTCAGAGAGGGTGGTGGTTGAGGAGTTTGTCTGAGTGGTTGGAGTGTGCTCTGAGAAGCTTGCTCTGAAGGAAGCTGAAGGTGGGGGCCTCTGAGACTGTTTCTCCATTTTGGTCACGTGAGTAATAGGGACTGATCTCTTTTCTTTGCCCCAGCTATCTAAGGGCTTGGGCCTTTTGGCCCAGCCTAAGCAGAAGGGGTATTTAAGCCCTATTCCCTTCTCTCCCTTTTCTCTCTCTCTATCTCTAATTCCTTTCTTCCTCCTATTGTAATTAAACTCCATAAAAGATTGACTGCTGACTTGAGTTTTCATTTAGGAATTACATAGCTGAATTCCTTGGCGACCTTAAATTAATATATATCAGTCTTTTAAAGTGATTTCCTTGTCACACTAATCAATAGTGACTTAGAGTATTTCTTTTGAAAATTCCTTTGAGCATTTATCAACTGGTGAATGACTCTTATTCTTAAAAATTTGGCTCATTCCTCTAAATATTTGAGAAATAAGGCCTTTTCTAGAGAAATTTTTTTTTCCATATTTTTCTTACCAGTTTTGTTTTTCTTTTTTCCCCCTTCTAACTTTATATTACTTTTCTTTGTGCAAAAGCCTTTTTAATTTTTGTGTAATCAAAATTACCCATTTTATATCCTATGATGCTCTTTATATCTTATTTGGTCATAAATTATTTTATCCATAGATCTGACAGGTACATTTTCCCATGTTCTCCTAATTTACTTGATATTAACTTTTATGTCAAAATCACTTATCTATTTTGACTAATCTTGGTATATGATATGAGATGTCTATGCCTAGTTTCTGCCAACCTGTTCTCCAGTTTTCCTAGAAATATTTGTCAACTGTTGATTTCTTACCCCCCAAACTTGGATCTTTGAGTTATCAAAGCTCAATGTTACTATGTCATTGGTTATCATGTATTATGTACCTAATCTATTCCACTGATCATTTCTTGCCCAACATCAGAATGCTTTGGTAACCACATAAAGTTTTTTAAAAAACATTTTGATAACTTCATAGGGTAACTGTTTTCCTTTGTAATCCTACATATTTTATTTTATACATTTAGGAACATTATTCTGAGAAGTGGTCCATGAGATTCACAAAACTACCTAAGTGGTAGGGATTGGGAGGAAGATCATGACACATTCAAAAAAGCTAAAATCTTGGCTTTAGTTGAGAGTCATTGATTGGAAATACTGCTATTAACAAAAAGTGTTATATATGATATAATTATACTTCAAATAATCAAACTATTAATTTCACCTGCTCATTTTCTGCTATAATATTTCTGATTATATTTTCTTCTGCTGTTATTATACACTAAAAAAATCCATAAGTAAACATTGGTTTACTGAGTTGATTAGAAAAATGTGTGAGCTCATGTGTTGAGGGTTTGGAAATAACTTTTTGGCTGTCCTCTTGCTTTATGATTCCTCAGATAGACATATAAGGCAAATGTCAACAAAAAACCCTTGGCCTAAGAAATTTAAAAAATTTTTCAATAGACATTTTGTATGTATTATGGAATGTCCAGGCCCTTTCTTGTCCATGCTTCACATTGTGATCCAGAAAAAAAATTCCCAACAACTTTGCAGAGGTTAGGGGTGGAGATGGCAATGCTCTTAGATGATTCAACAGGAAATAATTTAAAAATGGCAAAATTATGTTAAAATTTGGCCTACAGACAGCTTCTCCACTTGGGTGAAGAATGACCTAAAATTTCTCTTCTCCAAAAATGTAGAATGTTTTGCTCACTTTTTAAAAAAGGAGGGTAGATTTGACATTGCAAATAAAAAAGTTTAAAACAAAAATACAACAGAATTCTTATTTCAAAATATCTTATTAACTTGTTAATAATTTGTATAAATCCAAAAAACAAAAAAGCAATATTTATAAAAATAACAAGAACAGCAGCTTATTTTGTATACCTTTTTAAAATCTTACTTCTATCTGTGTAATTACAATTTTTGTTTTCTTTTTAAATGGAGTCATAGTTGAGGAGTTATTTTTTTCATTACTTACTCTGTCTTTCCTTGTATTCTCCATATTTGTCACTTTTTATATACACAATTACATTCTATTATATACATGCCACAATTTATACAAACATATTATTCCTTTTTGTCTTTTGTTCAAAGCCCTTACTTTTCAACAAAAACCACTCTGACATGATAATATGGATCCATCTAATTTTCCAAATGTTTTTGTTTAATAATGATTCTTCATGCTTCTATTGTATAGTCTTGAATTTATAAAAGTTTTAGTTCTTTCATATAGTTAGTTGTCTTTCTAAATTCTCCATTCTTTTCCAAGAGCATATTTTTTCTGTTTTACCTATTACCAGATCATTTATTTTCAGACATGATCAATACAGCACAAATTTTTTTGTTTGATTTTGTTTTAATATGAGAGGACTTTAATGGGAGTGAAAGGGAGAATGGAGGGAGAGTATGAGGGGATAGTAATAGTGGTACCAAAAAAAGAAAAAAGAAAGAGCATTAGTGTAATATTTATAAAACACAAAGAAAAGAACAAAAGTAAGTTCAGAATGGGACACAAACAGGGTAATGTTGGTATAAACACATTAAATTTAATATATTTTTATAGAAATAATTTGTAATAGATTGATGATTTCAAAAACAATTCTGACTTTTGTATATGGAAATATACTTGTTTTTCAATGATTTTTTAGTTCGTGGTAAAATTAAAAATTAATGGTATATGCATTTTGTAAAATAAATGTTTAAAAAAAAACCCCACTCCTTGTTGCTGCATCATAGCCTACTAGTTTTGAGTGCAGGGCCTAGAGTCAGAAGACTTCTGTCCTTGAGTTAAAATCTGGCATCAGACACTTACTTGCTGTGTTACCCTAAGCAAGTCACTTAATTCTGTTTGCCTCAGTTTCCTCATCTGTAATATGAGTTGGAGAATGAAATGGCAAACCCTTCCAGTATCTTTGCCAAGAAACCCCCAAATGAGGTCACAAAGAGTCAGACAGGACTGAAACAACTGAACAACAACAACAAAAAAGTCCTGGATCTAGTAGAAAAATGCCCCTAAATTATAATTTATTATGAGGTTTAATCCTCAGGGAATTACGAGAGACCTCTGGGAATCTTTATCCTTAAAAGGAAAGGAATAACTATTGCCACACAATTTGCAACAAACTAACATGCTCAGTTGCATGAGAAACCATTTTCTCTAGTAGCAGGCAAGACCTTCCTTGGCAAAAATAAACTCTTCCACTTTATTCTAAGAATAGGAAAAAAGAATCAGAAGTCATATGGCATGGTTTCTTGACCTCATCAGATCAATTTCCAAAGTCCAATGGAACCCTGGGTACCCCTCCAATTGGGAGAAATTATCCTAGGAAAGTCCTCTAGGCTGGAATTGAACAGATTGCCTTGCCAGACTCCTGCTAGAAGGTAAGAGGATGTATCTGAGATACAGGAGGGAGAAATGTAGACAAAATGCATCGGACTGAGTGATGGTGTAAGAGTTGCAAAACACTTGGAGTCCAAGGGAGGTTTCACTTTTGGTCTTGGTAAAATAGGGGCAAGTGGAGATGATGGTGAGTCAGAAACAAGTGTGGGATAAGGGCAACAGGAACTGAAGCCTTTGCTTCAAGCCATGACCATATGGGACATGTTTAGAGCCATCCTAAGAGGTAGGTTCTAACTTCTCCATCGCTTTCCAAATAACTAATCCAAATCCACATTCTGACTTCTCTTCTCCCTACTTTGCTTTCTCCTACCAAGAGAGCACATGTAAAAACTCCAAAATGTTCTCATTACTTAAGGTCAATGTTTATCATTTCTGGTTAGTGTTTAGAATTTTCTGCCTATGTAAATAGATTGGTCATAACTGCTCTAGTCTGATGTTTTTCATTATTTGCAAAGAGAAAGGCAGAGAAAATAGAGGTGTGGCAGAGTAGAAGACTTTCTGATCTCTTTCTAAAGCTCCTAGATTCCATCCTGGCTAAAGGCCTCTGAGTGAAATAAGAGAGAATTTTATCAATGATGATATTTTGTAAACTTCCCCAAACCAGACAAAAAACGGAATCTCAAGATTTCCTTTGCATGAATGTTATTCAGTTATTTTTGTTGTTGCTCTTCAGTTGTTTCTGACGCTGTAACTCTATTGGGGGTTTTCTTGGCAGAGTTACTAGAATGTTCTGCCATTTTCTCCTCCAGCTCTTTTTTTACAGACGAGGACCTGAGGCAGAGAGAGTTAAGTGCTTTGCCAGGGATGCACAGCTAGTAAGTGTCTGAGGTCAGATTTGAACTCAGGAAGATGAGTCTTCTCGACTCCAGGAAAGATGCTATCCACCAGGCTTCCTAGCTGCCTTTCAGATCTTAAATAAGGGGATTTAAATAATGGAGAGAGGTTGGGTGAATAATCCTTTCCTCAAAAGCTTTAGGCAAGTTTCCTTAACTCTTTGTTCTCCCAAGGGCCACCTGCTCCCAACTAAAGGAGCCACGTGAAAGCATTGCCCAAGGGAAAAGTCATGCAGGAGCTGGAGAAGAGTGGCTCTGCTCCCTGAAAGACAGAGGCCAGCTAAGAGGGAGTGAGGAGCTAGTTTTCTTGTGAGACAGACCATATATTGTTAGACCAACAAGAAGCACCATCAGCGGGCAGGATAGAGGTCTTTTTTCCGGACCACGTAAATATTTGTCATGTTCTACCCAAGTGTGAAAGTGAGGGCTATGCAAACAAATTAAAAAAAAAGGGACTACCTCCTCTAGCCCCTGGCTCTGGAATATGGGCATGCAGCCAGCGATGCTGTAGTTCAGACATGGCTGACTCTTCATAACCCCATGTGCCTTAGTTATACAGGGGTTTCATGGCAAGGATACTGGAGTAGTTTGCTAGTCCCTTCTCCAATGGGTTCTTTTTTGTCAGTGCCTTGCCCAGGGTCACACAACTAGAAAGAGGTCAAATTTGGATGGAGGTGAGCAGCATTGGGCCGAATCCTCCTGTTCTGAAATCTTGTATTTCTCACTAGCTGAGCTGCCTAACTACCTCCTAGATAATCAGAGGTTACCACTAGGAAGTGGCTAAGGCTGAATTTGAACTCTGGTCTTCCTAACTTCAGGCTCTTGATCATTGAGCCACAGCTGCCTCTACTGGCACAGACCATAGCCACACCTTTTCTCCTCTCACCAAGTATTTCCTATGCTTTAGTCATCAGCAGCAGTTCCTTTCCAGAGCAGGGAAAGGGGAAGGATGAATAACTTCACAAGACCAACAGCCCAGCCTTGTTCCAGAAGTAAAAATGGTGCTCTGACTCATTTTAGCTTGAAAGGCCAGGAGGAAGACCCTGGATCTAGTTTAGTTCCAACTTTATCCAAAGTCAATAAATCAGGACCTTTAGATTTCCTTTCATTTTAGTTCTGCCCCCAGCAAGTTCCAAAATGATTAAATTGAAGTGTTAAACTAGAACATTGGCTCCAGGAGGGGGTGGGGAAGGGGAGGGAAAGACCATGAATCTTGTATCCACAGAAAAATAGTCTAAATTAGTTAATTAAATAAATAAAATTAAATATTAAAAAAAAAAAGAAGCTAGAACATTAAAAAAATGTTTTACATGTACTCTGCCCCCAGCCAGGAGAAGGCTAGTGCTTTTGGACCTAGGCTCAGATGTTTATTATTTCTGTATGCCAAATGCAAATACTGTTCCTCTCTCCTGTTCACAATTAAGCCATATACAAATCAAAAGCATATAAAGTAGACCAGATTTCACCTAGGCTGGGTCAACTTTTTAAAATGTGACTAAAACCAAAACTCTACATTTATCCTTTTGAACAGAAACAGAGAAGGAAAGGGGAATGTATAGTCCAGAGTTTTCAGGTCTCAGTTGACCCATCAGCTCCAGTGAAGGAGAGCCCCATTTTCTCCCCTAGTCAGCAGACACTTTCTGTGCAGCTTTTATCACGGCCAAAATTTGAAATCCTCAGCCTATCACAATGCCATGATGGCTAGAGATTCATAATCTCTTCCAGAGTGAGAAGAAAAGCCCTTTCATTGATGAATTCCTTCAGTCTTCTCACCCTGGTCCTTTTTGGTACCCTCTCCCTGTACTCTTTTTTTTTTTAAACCTATTTTTATATTTTCTTCCCCCATTAGAATATAAGGTCCTTGAGGGAAGGGGCTATCTTATTTGCTTTTATTTGTATATCCACTACTTAGCATGGTCGCTGATACCTCATAAGTACTTAATAAATACTTGATAGTTATCATATGTAATTATGTATGTATCTGTCAATATCAGAGGCAAGTCTTGGATTGAACCCACTGACCAGTCACCAAAGGACAAATTCTGATAACAAGAATGAAATAAAAGACCTCTCTTTTTACAAATCCTGTGACTTGGAATTCAAATCACAAGTTGGCAAACCTACACAGAAATCGTGATATTCTGTTTTAAACACAGTCTCTCTTAAACTACAAATAGTCTCAACTGTTTGAGTCACAGCTGGATTTCCACTTCCTATGCCAGCCAAGAGATGGCCTGCTGTGGATCATTCTGAAATCTTGTGAGTTTCTTTCTATAATCTCAGGAAATTTTTAAGTGTATTTCTTTTGCTGTCATTGTTGTTAACTCTCTAGTAATGTTTTATTTTTCCCATTTACATGTAAAAATAATTTTTTACATTTGTTTTCCTACATTGTGAGTTCCAAATTTTCAACCCTCTCCCTAAGATGGTAAGCAATTTGGCACAAGTTACACATTTGCTAACATATAAAACATATGTACATATTCATCATATTGTAGAAGATATACATATACATTTTTTTTAAATTAAGAAAATAAAGTGGAAAATGGTCTGATCTGTGTTTGGGTTCCATCCCTTCTTTCTCTTGAAGTGGATGGCATTTTTATCATGAGTTCTTTGGGATTTTCTTGGCTCATATTGCTGAGAGTAGCTTAAGTTGTTTATTGTATGGCTATTACTGTGTATGATAAAACAAGTGTTTCTATACATAAAAGAAAACTAGAAGGCAAAAACTCTTTATTAGAATTATTTATTATAGGGGCAGTTAAGTGGTTCAGTGGATAGAGGGCCAGGGTTCAAATGTATCCTAGGCAAGTCACTTAGCCCCAATTACCTAATCCTTGCCTCTGTTCTATTTTAGAATCAGTAAAAGGCAGAAGGTAAGGCTTTTTAAAAAAGTAATTATTTATGATAGTCATATTGGGTAGCAAAAGGCAGAATATTTATCCTATAATGTTTAAAATGTAACATTCTATTATTGACATTAACTTTAGGAGATGCTGTACATTGTGACTAGTTGTCAGGATATTATAGAAGGTATTCATTCTTCTAGTAAAGATAAACTATAGGTCCTCTGGAATTCCTTCTGACTCAGTTCTATCAGTGTAGTTCATTTTAATCTTAAGTGATATTTCACTTTTCACATAGTCATGAGTAGTTTTTCCAACTAGAATGTAAAGCATTGTGAGGGCAAATATTGTGCTTAACACTATTCGGTACTGGTCGCCCGATAGGTTCCAGATTTGTATATAGTAATTCTAATAAATCTTTGCAGGTTCAAATCAGCTTTTCCTTAAAGGGAATGACTTGCTCATTGTCAGCCCCAAAATTAAAAAAAAGCCAAAAAATTTAGGAATAATTTTTTTTTTTTAGGAATAATCAAGAATTCAAGGCAGCCACTTTATCACTATTTTTTTTTTGTAAAGCATGTTTTTCAGTACTGTCATGGAAATTGACTTTTTCTTCTCATAATCAAGAGACAGAATGGAAAATTTTGAAATAATTTACTTTTAAATATCTTAGAAACAATGGCACAGGCAGCACACTCATTCCAAACTTGACTCAGA
This sequence comes from Monodelphis domestica, assembly GCF_027887165.1. NCBI lineage: Eukaryota > Metazoa > Chordata > Mammalia > Didelphimorphia > Didelphidae > Monodelphis > Monodelphis domestica. The sequence goes on along the minus strand of NC_077230.1, from coordinate 42,998,053 downwards.
GTATAAACTTCACTCTTTCCTAAGGAATCACTGAAGTCATTGGGACATTGAGTCAAACTAGATGCTCCCCAATGTCTTTTTTACTGTAAAAATGATAGTCCACAGGACCTTACTTAGAAGGATGAGTAGAAGTGTCAGGTTTATGACTTTTAGTTGAAGCTTCTTTTTTATTTTTTGTAATTGGGAAGCTTTTAGAGGGGAAGATACTAAGGAGATAGCAATTTCTTCCTCTTGGTGGCATCCTATAAATACAATGGTGGATGGAAAAATAATTGTAGTAAGCATTAACACTGATAAGTGCACTTTGGCAGATGGGTAAGAATACTTGCCAAAAGAAAAGTGAAAATGTCTTGGAAGGGACACCCCTAAATCATGTCATAAGGGCTTTTTCATGTGTGAAGCTACTGACTTAGGAAAATAATTACTTAATAACTAATGTTTATAGGAGGCTTTAGAATTTGCCAAGCACTTGCCTGGAATTCTCTCTTTCATCTCTGACTTCCTTCAAGTCTTTGCTAAAATCCCACCACATACAAGAAGGCTTTCTTGATCCTTCTTTAAGTTAATGGCTTCTCTCTCCTCTTTTATACTGTGTTTATCTCAAGTATAGATTGTTGTTTGTTATCTCCCCAATTAGACTGTTTTTTTTTGCCCTTATTTGAATCCTCAACACTTAACCCAGAGCCTGTCATATTTGTTGTTTTGTCATTCAGATGTATCCAACTGTATATGACCCCATGGACACAAGTCTTTCTTTTTTATTTTATTTTATTTTTTTAACATTATTTTATTTGGTCATTTCCAAACATTATTCATTGGAAACAAAGATAATTTTCTTTTCCCCCCTCCCCTCCCCATCTCCCCAGCCAATGCGCGATTTCACTGGGTATCGCATGTGTTCTTGATTCGAACCCATTTCCATGTTGTTGGTGTTTGCATTAGAGTGTTCATTAGAGTCTCTCCTCAGTCATATCCCCTACATCCCTGTAGTCAAGCAGTTGCCTTTCCTCCGTGGTTTTACTCCCACAGTTTGTCCTCTGCTTGTGGATAGTGTTTTTTAGATCCCTGCAGATTGTTCAGGAACATTGCATTGTCCCTAATGGAGAAGTCCATTACCTTCGATTGTACCACAGTGTATCAGTCTCTGACACATAGTCTTTCCAGGTTTTTTTTTTTGTGATCATGCTGTTGTCATTTCTCATAACTCTATAATATTCCATTAAAATTATATACCATGACTTGTTCAGCTATTGCTCAGTTGATGGACATCCCCCTACTTTCCAGTTCTTTGCTACTGTAAAAAAGGCTGCTATAAATATTTTTGTGCAAGTAGGTCTTTTCCCCTTATCTTTCATCTCTTGGAGAGAGACCAATGATAATGGTGGGCCAAAGGGTATGTACAGTGTTGTGGCCCTTCAGGCATGATTCCAAATTGTCCTCAAGAATTTCTTGGTCCTCTCTTCATGCCAGAGAAGAAATCTGATTTTTTTCCCCTTTCTTTTATGGAGTTTTTGTAGCACCTTATATGCATTTATGAGTTACTAATCTCACGATTTCTCTACATTTTTAGCCTTTGTGTGTCATCAACTGGCTTTTACTTTCTTTTTACAAACTTTGACTTTTTACTTATTTTAATTTTGAGAATGAAATTGTGTATATTAATGATTTTAAAAGATAAAATATGTTGATATATATACATATATATATGAGATAGTATATATGGATCTTTGGCTTTTTTGAGTTTCTAAGTGTTTTCTGTGTCATCTGTGACTTCTGCAAAACTCCTAAAAATTCTCATTTAAATTTTTTTTAAACCCTTATCTTCCACCTTGGAATCAATACTGTGTATTGGTTCCAAGGCAGAAGAGTGGTAAGGTTTCACAGGGTCACACAGCTGTCTGAGGCCAGATTTGAACCTAGGACCTCCCATCTTTAGGGCTGGCTGTCAATCCACTGAGCTACTCAGCTGCCCTTCATTTAATTTTTTATGCTGACCCTAAATATATTAAGACCATGATGGGGAGAGTAGAGAGGTGGAAAAAATACCTGTACTTCTGTCCCTAGTTACTCAGTTTCTTTTTAATTTTTATCCTTCATTGTAATATTTTAAAATGATTTTTTTCAGTTACATGTAGAAACAATTTTTGACAATTGTTTTTTGACATTTTAAAATTCAAGTTTTCTCCTTTCCTGCTCTCTCCCTCTCTCCCTGAGACAATGAATAATCTAGTTGTGCCCATACTTTCATGTAATACATATTTCTATATTGTATATGCCATGATAGAAAGCACATATCACACATATAATAGAAATCTCTTGAAGGATATATAATGGAAGATGGTTTGTTTTGAGTTCCACTCAGATTCTAAAAGTTTCTTCTTTGGCTATGGATATCGTTTTCTTCATGAGTCCCTTGTGGTTATCTTGGAGTCTTGCTTTGCAGATAATGTTTTAAGTCTTTCACAGTTATTCATTGAATAGTATTTCTCTTACTGTATAAAATGTTGTCCTGTTTCTGTGCACTTTACTTTGCATCAATTCATATAAGGCTTTCCAGGTTTTTCTGAACTCATTCTGTTCATTATTCCTTATGGCACAATAATATTCTATTCCAACCATATATCACAACTTATTCATCCAATTTCCAAGTGATGGACAACCCCTCAGTTTCCAATTCTTTGTCACTGCAAAAAGAGCTGCTAAAAATATTTTGGTACAGGTAGATCCTTTTCCCTTATCTCTGATTTCTTTGGGATATAGACTCAGTAGTGGTATTGTTAGATCAAAGGGTATATGCATAGTTTTGTGGCTCCTTAAGCCTGGTTCCATATTACTCTCTAGAATGGTTGTATCAGTTTATAGAATCACCAACAGCTTCTTAGTGTCCTGATTTTTCCATATTCCCACCAACATCTATCATTTTCCTTTTTGGTCATGTTACCCAATCTAGAAGGTATGAGGTGGTACCTCAGAGTTGTTTTAATTTGCACTTCTCTAATCAATAGTGATTTGTAGCATTTTTTTATATGCCTATGGAGGGTTTTAATCACTTCCTCTGAGAACTGCCTGTTTATATCTTTTGACTATTTCTCAATTGGGGGATGTTTTATATTCTTATACGTTTGACTTAATTCTCTATATATTTGAGAAATAAGGCTTTTGTCAGAGATGCTTCTTATAAAATTTTCACTCCAAATTTGATGTCTCCCTTCTAATCTTGGTTGCTTTGGTTTTGTGTAGAAGTTTTTTAACTTAATGTAATTAAAATCATCTATTTCATTTTTCATACTGTTCTCTGTGTTTTGTTTGGTCACAAATTCTTCCCTTATCCATAAATAGAATAGGTAAATTTTTCCATGTTTGTTTAATTTGTTTATGGTATTACTCTTTATTTTCTTTTTCTTTTTAAATGAAATTAATTTATTTAAAAACATTTTTCCCCATGGTTACATGATTCTTGTTGAGTCCCTTCCCCCTCCCCCTGCCCTTCCCCTACCCCATCCTGGAGATGACGAGCAATTCCACTGGGTTATACATATACCAACACTCAAAACCTACTTCTATATTGTTCATTTTTGTAATAGGTACTCTTTTAAAACCAAAACCCCAAATCACATGCCCAAATAAACAAGTGATAAATCATGTTTTCCTCTGTGTTTCTACTCCCACATTTCTTTTTCTAAATATGGATAGCATTCTTTCTCATAAGTCCCTCAGAATTGTCCTGGATCTATTGCTATTAGTAGCATAGTCAATCACACAATCACAAAACAAACCACAATGTTTCAGTTACTGTGTGTAATGTTCTCTTTTTTCCGCTTATTCCATTCCACCTCAGTTCATGTAGGTTGTTCCAGTTCTTACAGAAATCCATTGATTCATCATTCCTTATTGCATAGTACTCTACATCACCATCATATACCACAATTTGTTCAATCATTCCTTAATCAAGGGATATTCCCTCATTTTCCAATTTTTTGCTACCACAAAAAGTGCAACTATAAATATTTTTGTATAGATTCTTTCCCATTTTTAAAAATCTCATTGGGACACAAACCTAGTAGTGTTATTTTTTTAAAATTTCATTTAGTCAATTTTGAATATTTTTACTTGGTTACAAGAGTCATGTTCTTTCCTTCCTCTCCCCCCAACACCTCCTGTAGATGGCACGCAATTAATTTCATTGGGTTTTACATGTGTCCTGATCAGAACCTATTTCCATGTTGTTAGTATTTGCACTGGGATGTTCATTTAGAATCTACATTCCCAACCATATCCCCTCGACCCATGTAATTAAGCAGTTGTTTTTCTTCTGTGTTTCTACTCCCACAGTTTTTCCTCTGGATGCGGATAGTGTTATTTCTCGTGGATCCCTCCAAGTTGTTCAGGATCACTGCATTGCCACTAATGGAGAAGTCCATTACATTCGATTGTACCACAGTGTATTGTACATGTCTTTTATCTTATTATCTCTTTGGGGTACAAACCCAGCAGTGCTATGGCTGGATCAAAGAGCACATAGTCTTTTATCATCCGTTGGGCATAGTTCCAAACTGCCCTCCAGAATGGTTGGATCAATTCACAACTCCACCAGCAGTACATTAATGTCCCAGCTTTGCCACATCCCACCAGCATTCATTACTTTCTTTTGCTGTCATGTTAGCCAATCTGCTAGGTGTGACGTGATACCTCAGAGTTGTTTTGATTTGCATCTCTCTGATTATAAAAGATTTAGAACACTTTTTCATGTGCTTATTAATAGTTTTGATTTCTTTATCTGAAAACGCCTATTCATGTCCCTTGCCCACTTATCAATTGGAGAATGTTTGTTTTTTTTTTGTCCTAGTAGTGTTATTGCTGGATCAAAGGGCATGCATTTTTTTAAAAGCCCTTTGGAAATAATTCCAAATTGCCTTCCCAGAATAGTTGGATCAATTCCCAATTCCACCAGCAGTGCATTAGTATCCCAATTTTGCCACATCCCCTCCAATACTTATTATTTTCCTTTACTGTCATATTGGCCACTCTGCTAGGTGTGAGGTGGTACCTCAGAATTGTTTTGATTTGCATTTCTCTAATCAGGAGTATTTAGAACATTTTTTCATATGATTATTGATAGTTTTGATTTCTTCAACTGAAAACTACCTATTCAGATCTCTTGACCATTTGTCAATTGGGGAATGATTTCATTTCTTAGAAAACTGACTTAGTTCTTTCTATATTTGAGAAATTAGACCATTGTCAGAGAATTTTGTTATACACATTTTCTACCAGTTTGTTGCTTCTCTTCTGATTTTGGTTGCATTGGTTTTGTTTATACAAAACCTTTTAAATTTAATATAATCAAAATTATTAATTTTACATCTTGTAATGTCCTCTATCCCTTACTTGTTCTTAAATTCTTTCCTTCCCCACAGATCTGACAGGTATACTATTCCACATTCACCTAATTTACTTATAATATCACTCTTTATGTTGAAACCATATGCTCATTTTGACCTTCTCTTGTTATAGGTGAGATATTGATCTAAACCTAATTTTTGACATAGTGTTTTCCAGTTTTCTCAGCAGTTTTTGTCAAATAGTGGATTCTTATCCTAAAAGCTTTCACTGTTTATTTCTAGATCAGTTATCTATTTTTAATTTATCTTGGTATATGGTATGAGATGTTGATCCATACCTAATCTCTGCCATGATGATTTCCATTTTCCTCAGCAGTTTTTGTCAGATAGTGAATACTTTCCCCCAACCCTTGGATCCTTGGGTTTATTGAACACTAAGTTGTTTTGCACATTTACTGCTATGTGTTAATTATCTAATCTATTCCATTGATCCACTGCTCTATTTCTCAGCCAGTACTAGATTGTTTTGATGATTACTGCTTTATGGTATAGTTTGATATCTGGTACTGCCAGGCCTTCTTCCTTCATAATTTTTTTTCCAGTCCTGTGATATAATTTTTGGGTAGTTTGACTTGGATGGCACTGAATAGGTAAATTAATTTAGGTAGGACTGTCATTTTCACTATATTGGCTTGTCCAATCCATGATCAATTCATATTTTTTTTCGGTTGTTAGGTCTGACTTTATTTGTGTGAAGAGTGTTTTGTAATTGTGTTCATATACTTGCTGAGTTTGTTTTGATAGGCATACTCCCAGGTGTTTTATATTATTTAAAGTTATTTTGAATAGATTTTTTATATATTACTGGTATATTTTGGTGGTGGTAAAAAGAAATCCTGATTATTTATGTGGGTTTATTTTGTATCCTGCAACTTTGTGAAGTTAATTCTTTCTTTCTTTTTTTTTAACTTTTAAAATTTCCATATTGTTCATTTTTGTGAGTAATCTTATAAAACCAAAACTCCCAAATATAAACCCAAATAAAGAAGTGAAAAATTCTATGCTTTAATTTGAATTCTGACTCCAACAGTTCTTTCACTGGAGATGGGTAGCATTCTTTATCATAAGTCCCTCAGAATTGTTCTGGATCTTTGTATTGCTGATAGTAGCTGAGTCTCTCACAGTTGATCATTCTCCAATATTGCTGTTACTCTGTACAATGTTTTTCTGGTTCTGCTTATTTCACTCTGCATCAGGCCATGAAGGCCTTTCCAGCTCTTTCTGAAATCATATTCTTCTTTATTCCTTATAGCACAATAGTATTACATCACTATCATATACCACAATTTGTTCAGCCATTCCCTAATTGATGGACATACCTTTAATTTTCAATTCTTTGCCATGACAAAAAGAGAAGCTATAAATATTTTTGAACAAGTAGATACTTTCCCTTTGTTAATTATTTCTATTAGTTTTTGGTTGGTTCTCTAGGGTTCTCTATCATATCATCTGCAAAGAGTGATAAATTTTGTTTCTTGATCGTCTATTCTAATTCCTCCATTTTTTCTGTTCTTATTGTAATGAGCATTTCTAGTACAATATTAAATAATAGTAGTGATAATGGGTATCCTTGCTTTACCCCTGATCTTATCGAGAAGGGTCTTAATATGTATCCATTATGGATAATGCTGATGCTTTTAGATAGATATGGTTTATTACTTTAAGGAAAGTTTCATTCCAGTATTTTCTAATGTTTTCATAATAAATAGGTGTTATATTTTGCCAGATGCCTTTTCTGCTTCTATTGAAACAATTATGTGATTTCTCTTGATTTTGTTATTGATATGGTCAATTATACTGATGATTTTTCTAATATTGAACCATCCCTGCTTTCCTGGTATACAACCCATCTGATTGTGGTATATTATTTATGTGATAAAATGTTGTAATCTCCTAGCCTAACCCCTCAGTTTCATAACATTTCAATAGGAATCTGGAAAATGTAACTGGTTTGCCTTAAGTAAGGGTGGAGTGTTTCACTAAGGGGAAACTAGTTCTAAACCAGGAAGAATTGTCAAATAGGAGAGAGAGGCTGTGATTTTTCTACCTCCTTCCTGGAAAGTAACAAACCTCAGAAATGATGCCCTTAGGGAGTCTAAGAGGAAAGGTTTCTGTCAATCCTAGACTAAAGATCTCTCTTTATGAAAAAGAGCACAGGAACATCCAGATAAGCCAGAGGCTTTAAGGAGAGGAGACTTTAGATGCTCATTGAAGGAAAAACATTGGGAATCCATTAGGTTATTTTATCCACAGAGACAGCACATTTTGCCAAAAGTACCCAGACGGAGCAACCTGGTCAGCAGAGCCCAACAGTTGATCATCACATCCAGCTGAAATATCATACTCTATAAGGAGCACACCCAGGTGAGCCTTCCATCCAATGGAGAGGCCAGGAACTTCAAGAATCTACCCTATCTGATCAGAGGAGCAACTTGCTCATCACTAATATCCTGCCTGCAATGAACTTCTTTTTAAAAAAATTTATTTATTTATTCATTCATCTATCTATCTATCTATCTATCTATCTATCTATCTATCTATCTATCTATCTATCTGTCTGTCTGTCTGTCTGTCTGTCTGTCTGTCTGTCTATCTATCTGTCTATCTATCTATCTATCTATTTATTTTCCATGTGAATTAGTTTATTTGGTCAATTTAGAACATTATTCTTTGGTTACAATAATCACAGTATTTCCCTCCCTCCCCTCCACCCCCTCTTCCAGCAACCAATGGGCAATTTCATTGGGTATTGTGTCCTTGATCAGAACCTATTTCCATGTTGTTGTTTGCACTGGGATGTTCATTTAGAGTCTAAATCCCCAACCATATCCTTTCGACGCATGTATTCAAGCAGTTCTTTTTCTTTGGTGTTTTTACTCCCACTGTGTTTCCTCTGAATGTGGATAGTGTTTTTTCTTGTAGATTCCTCCAAGTTGTTCAGGGTCATGCAATAAACTTCTTGAGACCACTGAAGTCCTACAATTCTGGAACTTAGTTGTCTTGATCACGTGTGTTCCTCACACATATGCCTCATGATTATTGTACTTTAAGTTTGTTCTATTCTCTCTCTCATAGACTCTGTGTGTATTAAGGAGAGAGTGTGCCATGTGGTTTTAAGGGAAAGGTTTTGTGACTTGTGACTTTTCCATGAACAAAATATTCCATCTCTCAGCTCTGGGCATTTTCTTTGATTGTCCCCCAAGTCTGAAGTACTTGCCCTCCTCTGCTCTATCTACCAATCTGCCTGACTTCCTTTTAGTCCCAACAAAATTCCATTTTAACTGGAAGCCTTTCCCAACCCTTCTTAATAATTCTAGTATCTTCTCTCTGTTAATTACTTCCCATCTATCCTGCATATGGCTTCCTTTTGTAACAAATGAAAATTTCTGGGGGATGTATACATTAAAATATAAAATTAGTTTATTAAAAGCCTGTTCAAGATGTCTAACTAGTTGGTGGACTCTGTCCACAGTCTGAACAGATGCCACAGTATTCAAGCAAGGCAGGAGGCTGGGTCCAAGAAAGAGATATAATTTCAAGCAACTAAGCAGCCAGGCTAGGCAAGCTCAAGGGGAGAGAGTGATTTCCTATCGCGAGACAGTATATATCTCCACTTTTGACGCATCTTGTCCCTCTCCTGGACATCTCTGATTGGAGTGCAGGCATGCAGGAAATGGCCTCAGAGACCTCAAATCTTCCCTTACCACTTCATCATAGGAACTGGTGGGTTTTGTAGGGTTCAAATTAATGTCCAATACTTCAAGTATTATATTTATAAAGTTTATATGACAAAATAGAACCACATGACTAAGTTTTTCTACCTGCTCAAAAAGCCCACTTGGCCAAAGCTGCCACAGGAAGGAAAGAGAGCTAGACGCGGAACTCCATCCAATTTATATCCTGTCTACATTAGCACATAACAACAGGAAGTTGGGTAACAAATTCAAATTACACAGTTTCAAGATGATGCCAACACATATCTTCATGGGGCCTAGAGCTGACTGACTTAATTACCTAATAAGGAACAGGTCTCCACTCTGCCTCCAACAAAAGCCAGCCCAGTGAGATGCCCTGAATTTTGGGAATAAATTAATTTAATTTGGAAGGTAGCTGACTTTCTAAACTCACTCTTAAAAAGGGGCAGCTGGGTGGCTCAGTGGATTGAGAGCCAGGCCCAGAGATGGGGTTCAAATCTGAACTCAGATACTTCCTAGTTGTGTGACCCTGGGCAAGTCACTTGACCCCCCCCCCCCCTTGCCTAGCCCTTACCACTCTTTTGCCTTGGAACCAATACACAGTATTTAGTCTAAGACAGAAGTAAGAGGTTTTTTTTTTTTTAAATCAATGTTAAAGAAAAGTTTTGTATAAAAATCATTACTGTTCAATAATAATTTTCCACAGTTTGTTTAGATTTGTTTTCATGTTGTCTCTCCCATTAGATGTAAGCTCTTTGAATACAGGGATTGTCTTTTGCCTCTTTTTGTATTCCCAGAATTTAGTATATAATAAATGTTTGTTGATTGATTGATTATTCTATACTCATTATGCCATTTGAGTAAATGCCTTTTCTGAGCAAGGAGTGAATCTGTTGGCTGATTGTTAATAAGAAGCATAACACTGGAGACTCATAAACTAACCAATATGAGTATTATCCTTAGAATCTAGGGGAGTAGTCATCCCACAAATAATAGAGCATCTATTTACTCTTCTTTCCTCCCCAGTCCATCCTCCACTCAGCTATCCATGTGGGCCTGTCGCTGGATCTCCAACCATTGTAAAAATGTTATAATCCCTTCAGAGTGCCTTAATTGTATCAGGATTCTTCTATAAAAAAGGGATTTTTCTGTGAATTTTTGGGCATTCTGATTTTAGGTCAATGACTTGAGACAGTGCCCCTCGCCATTTCTCTCTCTCTCTCTCTCTCTCTCTCTCTCTCTCTCTCTCTCTCTCTCTCTCTCTCTCTCTCTCTCTCTCTCTCTCTCTCTCTCTCTCTCTCTCTCTCTCTCTCTCTCTCTCTCTCTCTCTCTCTCTCTCTCTCTCTCTCTCTCTCTCTCTCTCTCTCTCTCTCCCTCTCTCTCTCTGTCTCTCTCTCTCACTTTCTCTCTCTCACTAAAACATTATATTTTAAGCAATGGTTTCTCCAGTCATATTTTTAATAATGGTTAAAGAGGGTATACTTTGAAATTTTCAAGGTCCCCTGTATTGATTCCAAGGTGGAAAGTAAGGTTTTTTAAAAAAAGTACTAGGGAGCCATTGGTCAGATGAGCACTTTATATAGAGTTGTTGCATTAAAGGGAGAGCAGTTTCATCTGTAATTGTGTGTTTCCCACATGTCGTGGCATAGACTTTTGTTGCTCAAGGGTTTCTAAGGCTTTCCCCCCAACATTCAGCCCCAGTTCTGGGCTCCCATAGGGGCTCAGTGGGTGCACAGGCATCCCCACAGATAACCAGTCACCCCTTTCCCAGCTTGGCTGACTATAGCCTCAAGGGTTTATCTCTACTATCTCAAGAGAATACATATTTTATTATCATTCTTTCAGATTCTCTTGTTTATGGAAACTTGTGCTTGCCCAAGGGTATTATTTCATTGACATCATTATATTTGGGACCTCCAAATGGCATCAACATCTATTTTTCCTCCCCTCCTCCCTTAGCCACATTGAAGAGGGAACATGTGTCCTTTCCCACAACCAAATCTCTCCCCAATCTCTACTTACATCAGCACGTACCCTCTGTACAATCTGCATGGTGATTAGTCAACCTCATGACATCTCTTCTATTGGAGTCTTGGGCTCTTGTTAATTGTTGTACATCTTTTCTTTAACTAGATACGTGCCTTGTCAATCAGTCAATCAGTCAACAAGCATTTATTAAATGTGCCAGTCCTGGTGCCAGAGATACAATGAAAGGCTTAGTTCTTGCCTCAAAGAGTTCACGATCTAAGGAGGAGAGGGCATCCAGACAGCTATGAACAAACAAGATCCACACACAGTAAACTGAAGGTGACTTCAGAGGGAGGGCATAAACACTAAGGGACCCTGGGAAAGGCACGTTTTCACCTGTGAGGTTGGAGCTGAGATTTGAAACCAGGAGGCAAAGATGAGGAAGGAGAGGTATGGGAGGAAGCCAGTGAAAATGCACAAAGTTCAGGGAAGCTGGGTGGCTCAGTGGATTGAGTTCCAGGCCTGGAGTTGAGAGGAACTGGGTTCCAATATGGCCTTGGACACTTCCTAGCTGTGTGACCCCAAGCAAGTCACTTAATACCCATTGATTAGCCCTTATTGCTATTCTGTTTTAGAATCAACACTAAGATAGAAGTAGAAAAAAGAAAAGAAAATGTACAGAGTTGGAAGATGGATTGTCTCACATGGAAGAATAGAAGTTGCTGTCATTAGACTTTAATGTACATAGAATAGGAAAAAGAGGCAAGGGATTAGGTTATAAAGGACATTAAAAGCCAGAAGATTTAATATTTTATTCTGGAAGCAATAGGAAGCTCCTGGAGTTTACTGAGTTCAGTGCTGATGTGAGAAAGAGAGAGAGACAGACAGACAGACAGAGAGGAAAAGGGAGACCTGCTACTACTACTGGTCTTCCTGCCTGTGTATGTATGATACAAGCTGGGAACAGCATAATATTCATTATATAATATCTGTGCTTAACTAGATTTTTTGCTATTGTTTTGCTCCAATCAAACGAGAATGGGGGTGGAGGGGAATAGGGAGAGAGACAGAGACAGAGATTGAAGAGAGACAAAGGCAGAGAAACAGAGAGAGAAGGAGAGACAGAGAGAGAGAAGACAGAGACAGAAAGAAGGGAGAGAGGCAGAGACAGATAAAGAAGAGAGAGAGAGAGGGGGGGGGGGTGGAGAGGGAGAAGGAGAGGGAGAGGGCATCTTTTCTGCCCTTCCCAGCTACTTCTCCTAGTCTTCCTGCCTGTGTATGTAAGACACAAGCTAGGTCAAGATGAATTCACTCCCCATCATTAGGACAGCTCCTCCCCCACTTCCCAGTTCACTAGAGGAGTCTTCTCAGTAGCTTAATGATCAAGTTACTTCCTGAATGGCTGCTGTCAGTAATACCAGAAATATCTGATTAGTAAAGGAGAGGGTGGTTCTATGTTTCTGTGATAGGGCTGCTTGAATTTCTCAGCTTTTTGTCTCCTAAAATGAGATGCTAAATCATTCTAAAGTATTAAGTATCTCAAATGATTTTCCAAAACAACCTTTGCTGTGAAATAGACACCCTATGATTCTCACATTCTATGTTGGGCCTTCTTAATTAGACTTCATGGCTATTAAAGAATCTCTAGATTTTCTTTCTTTTTTTATGTTCTCAGAAGCTAAAACAACAGAAAGCTTGATGTGGTAAGGTGCTTTTATTACAAACCTTGAGTTATAATAAAAGATTTCAGAGAATTTGAGCTTTTTAATCAGATGATACTATTCTCCAGCTACAAATAAATCCCATGGTGAACCTGATTCTCAGAGTAGATTTTGTTCTTATGACAATATTCTTTTTTCTGCTAATTTTCCTCTGGTCAAAGAGCATAATATTCAACAACCATTTGAATTTGATAAGTGGCTTTATATGCAGCTATTTGTATTTAACTAGGTTTTTGTTGTTATTTTTTTGCTCCAATCAAGTGATAGTTTATATATGCATATGTATTACATTCCTTAAAGGTATGCTATGTTTGACTAAGTCTTATTGATTACTTAAAGCTAATCCATTCAGCAATATGATATGCTGGCTCAAATTCCACAGACCATAGTAGGGTAATAACCTATAAAGATGAAAGGAAAGTGATCATACACTCATGACTTCATTTCACTAGACTAACCTGTTTGGTAATGGCATCTTTCAGGCTTTGTTAACCATATAACTACAGATAATGGTCCCCTGGGAAAGATAATTTGCAAGAAATGGAGCAGCTTGAAAAAACTCTGATTCCCACTCTGATTCCCACATTGATTTCTTTGTGGCTTGATTCCCTGCTTTAAGATCCTGTTTTCACTCCTTTGGTTTCCTTTTCCTTACTATGAGCCTCCTCTATCAAGTCCTATCCTCTGGAAAGATCTCTTGGAATAATACAGTTTCCAGAAGCACCCTGCCATTTCTGAAGCCACCAATACTTTTTAAGTCACCCGACTCCTCCATTCATGTGAAACCAAAGTGATAAAAGTGAACTAGACTGAATGTTCCACACTTGTCTTTTAATTTTTTTAGTGAATTTTCATTTAAAAATCAACAAATGTGATTAATTTTCTACACATAGAAAAACAAAATGGAGAATTGCATATAGAATTCTGAATCCCTACTACGTACTCTTGTTAATGTCTAATTCAAATTGAATATGGTAGTTCTAACTCTGTTAACTTTTCTCTATCCCCTTCTAGATTTTTTCTTCTCTCTTCTATGAATTTATTTATATTTTAAATTTATTTATGTTATATTAAATTTTCATGTTCCTTTCTTCCTCTTTCCATCCCTTCTCCCTAACTTAGAAGACATCATTTGGCCAAAAAAAATGTATATATAAAACTAGGTCTTGCATATTTCTGAGTTCTTTCCCTGGAGGTAGATATGCAGATCATTCTTCTGTTACTGTATAGAATGTTCTTTTGGTTTTGCTTATTTTGTTGTGAGGTGTGTAAAAAATAGACTCGAATACAGGACTACAATCCCCATGAGCCTTTGCTCCACTTCCCCAGAATGCCTTGTAATCTCACCTGGGCCGAGATCGAGAAGATATTTAAGCAAAGGCTTTTGAAGGGTTTGGCCCTTTTTTGGACTTCCGTTTTTGGAGCAGAGAGGTCTCTTCCATGATGTGAGGTTATTTTGTCTAGGCCTCTGGCCTAGGCACATGTTTCATACTTGTATATTCTTAATCTTTAACCTTTAATAAACCTCTAAAAAAATATATATTCCTTGCAGAGAGAAACTAATTTCTACCTGCCTCAGTCTCCCCCTCTCCCCTAAATTTTAATCTTTACAGTTGACTTGAAGTGAGCCCCAGGTTTGGAACAGGTACCCTCTGCAAGAATGCAAGACTCCAAAACTTAGCTTAAAAATAAAAAGAGAAATTTATTCATTTGAACTTCATGTTGAAATGGCTGGAAAGACAGTGCAGGTGGAGCACTGCCTCCTAGAGAGGATGTATCCTGGGTGGTTTATACCTTTAAACAATATAGGATGCTGACTAGAGAAGGAATGATGGAATGAGGTTAGGCAGAAGTGGGGGGGTGTTTGTTATCCAACTGGGGCTAAAGTGATATATTTGCCCAAAGGCAGAGGGGTGGCTGGGCATAGTTTAGGGGCCAAGTAGATGCCTTAGATACAGGATGATATCAGAGGATAACCAGAGGATATATATCTTGTGCCCACCTTGAAATCTGGGGGAGAATCCAAGGGGATTATTTCTCTCAGGGGTCTTTCCTTATCCTTAGTCTCTGATGCTCAGAGACACCTTTTCCTCAGCACTGCAAGAATTCAAGGAAGGAAAGGAATTTTCCTGCTTTCTGTTTGATATGAAACCCTTCTAGAGTTTGGGGTGTCCAAGGGAAACCCAGGCTCCCATATCAATTTCATAATATCCTCCTCATAATATGTAGGTCTTTCCATATTTTTTTAAATTAGCCTGTTTGTCATTTCTTATAGCACAATAGATTTACATCATAATACAATAAACAAAAGGAAGATAAATTTTAAAAGATTGGAAAGTTAAGAAGGTATTTTAAGGGCTTTAAAAGTCAAATGGGAAAACATGGGAAGACTTACATGAAATAATGAAATTATGAAGAGTGAAAGAAACAGAACCAAAAGAACACCTTATACTGTGACAGGAATATTGTTTGAAGAATAACTTTTGTTTGTCCACCTCCAGAGAAATAATTGATAAACAGAAATAAGTAAGACATAGTTTTAGATATACACATATCTTTTTGTCAATGATGCCTCCTCTAATGGGAGGAGCAAAGGAAAGAGAGAAGTTAACTAAATCTAATGTAACAAATTCATTTAAATTAAAAAATAGGGTTTACATAAACACTTAACTTAAAAAAAGATAAATGAAGGAGTTTCTATTTGTTCCTGGAGGTTCCTGGAACCCCTAGAGTTAACTGAGGAGGAGAGTGTGGTCAGACCTATCCTTTGGGAAGATTTCTTTGGCAGATGGGTGGATGATGGACTGGAGTGGGAAGAGACTAGAGATAGGGAGACCAACAAGAAGACTTCTGCAATAGTTTAAATATGAGATGAATGGGGCCTGCACCAGAGTGGAGGCTGTGTCTGAAGAGAGAAGTAAACATAGACAGGAAATGTTGTAAAGGCAGTCAAAATGCTGAGGAGTGAGAAAATGGAGGAAGTGAATGTAGACAAATTTTTCAGGAATTTGACTGAGAAAAGGAATTGAGAAAAAGGGCATCAGCATGGAGACATGGTAGGATCTAGACAAGGTTTCTTAAGGATGGGAAAGACATGGATATATTGAAGGTACTACAAAAGGAACCACTTGATAGGGAGAAGTTGAAGATTTGAAAGGGGAATTGATTGAGGATCGAATCTGCTGGAGAAGATGGGAAAGGTGTCAAGTGTGCATGTGAAGGCCTTGGCAAGAAGAAGAACCATCTTTTGGGAGGTGGAGTCAAGATGGCCACATAGAAGGAGCAGAAGTTCAGACTTCTGAATACCCTTCCTTACCGATACGAAACTGAATGCTCCTAGGGGCTGAAAAATCAAACCCAACAACAAGACAGAGCCAAGGAACCCTCCTGCTGGACTCAATTCAAAAGGTATATCCCCCAAAAGATGGAATCCAAGAACACACCGGTTTAAAGGGAAGGCAGAAGGAAGGTCCCAGGACCCCTCCCCCACCTCCCAACCTCACCAAGAGCGCTGAGCCTCCAACGGCAGTGGGAACTTCTGGGCGGACAAAGGTGCTGGTCTGGAGGGCGTATCTTGTGGGCAGGGCTGTGCTAAGCTCAGATCATTGAACACAGACAGCAGGGAAGGAGCTAGAGAATAGAGCTGGCAGCCTGGCCAGAGCTGTGGAGATCCTCCATATTTGCTCCAGCCTTTCAGGAGGTATTGGCCTCAGAGCACACTCAGCCCAACCAAACTGAACTTAATCCCATAAAAGTCTTCAGAACTCAGGGAAGCATAGGCTGCAATTCCCCTCCTCACTGACTGCTGGACTTTAATCCAATCAAAAGCCTCCAGAGGACAGGGAAGGGCAAACTCCAACACTCCTCCCCCAGAAACTGCACTGAGAGATCTGATAAAGCTCCAAGAGGGGAGACTGACAGAAGGCCCCCAAAACCAAAAAAATGAGAGAAGCAAGAGCAAGACAATTATGGGGAGCAAAGAAGGGGGTAAATAGGAGCAAACAACAGAAAAAGAAGAAAGAAATGACAATTGACAGCTTCCGCACAGGCAAGGAACCAAAAACAAACACTACACAGAAGGAGGCAAGTAATAAAACAGAAATCCCAGCGAATTGGACACAGGCTTTGGAAGAACTCAAAATGCAACTCAAAACACAATTAAGAGAGGCTGAAGACAATTGGGAAAAGAATTTTAAAACTAAGATAAGTCATCTGGAAACAGAAAATAGTGTCTTGAAAGCCAAAATCAACCAGCTTGAAAATGAGGCAAAGGAGATGAAAGATGAGTCAAAGAAGATCAAAGATGAGGCAAAGAAGATGAAAGATGAGGCAACGGAGATGAGAGATGAGGTAAAGAGAATGAAAGATGACCTCCAAAGAAAATCAGACCAGAAGGAAAAGGATGACCAAAAAGCCAGGGATGAAATCCAGTCTTTAAGAACCAGAATACAACAACTAGAATCAAGTGACCTCACAAGGCAGCAGGACACTATAAAACAAAACCAAAAGAATAAAAATAATGAGGAAAATATGAAGCATCTCATTCACAAAACAGAGGATTTAGAAAATCATTCGAGGAGAGACAATTTAATAATCATTGGTCTACCAGAAGACCATGACAAAAGAAAAATCCTGGACATAATACTACAGGAAATTATTCAAGAAAACTGCCCCGATATTCTGGAACAAGAGGGAAAAGTGGTGATTGAAAGAATTGACAGATCACCTCCTACACTTAATCCCCAATTGACAACACCCGGAGGAAATGTTATAGCCAAATTCAAGAACTATCAGACCAAAGAAAAGATATTACAAGCTGCCAAGAAGAAGTCATTCAGATACCATGGAACCACAGTGAGGATAACACAGGATCTAGCGGCATCCACACTGAAGGACCGAAAGGCAAGGAATATGATATTCCGGAAAGCAAGGGAACTAGGTCTACAACCAAGAATCAACTACCCAGCAAAACTGACTATATACTGTAAACCTTAAAATTTCTTAGACTTATAAATGTTGGAAATTTCACCATTGGGAAATTTCATACTTGAAAAATTTCCTATTGAGAGTGGGAACTCTATTGGAATGTGAACCCCATTGGCATGGGAGGTTCCTCCTCCTCCCTTCTTAAGATTACTTTAGGACAGAAACCTTTTGCTGAACAATGGAAAGGGCTTTGACCTATGCTTAAGCATAGAACAGGAATTTCTTTGAGTCATGATTGATTTTAGAATTGATACAATGGAGATACTTGGAATGACAGAACCAGGTCTTGGAAATTGCAATCTCCACCCTACTCAGTCCTAACAGGATTTAGGAAGGGCTGCAGCATAGATCAAAATTTAATTATTCCAATCTCTACCTTACTCAGGGTAACAGGATTTAGGAAGGGCTGTAGCAAAAGATCAAGATTTAATTATTTGAGAATATGACCTTCAACAGACATGTGCAAAGCCACAGACCTCTGGGCGGTCCTGGGTTAAGCTAGAGCCACCATTGGCACAGGGAAAATGGTGGGCAGTGATTGGTAGATGTGAGAACTGAGGGGAGGGAACTTGGATGGTTTCCTTAAAGATAAAGGGGTCTGAGGACTGAGGGGTTGGTTGGAGAGTTTGGCTCTGAGTGGTTGGAGAGGTGCTCTGAGAAGCTTGCTCTGAAGGAAGCTGGAGGTGGAGGCCCCTGAGATGGTTTCTCCATTTTGGTCACGTGAGTAATAGGGACTGATATCCTTTCTTTGCCCCAGCTATCTAAGGGCTTGGGCCCTTTGGCCCAGCCTAAACAGAAGGGGTATTTAAGCCCTATTCCCTTCTCTCCCCTTTCTCTCTCCCTCTCTCTCTCTCTCTATCTCTAATTCCTTTCTATCTCCTGTTTGTAATTAAACTCTATAAAAGGTTGACGGCTGACTTGAGTTTTCATTTAGGAATTACATAGCTGAATTCCTTGGTGACCTTAAATTAATATATATCAGTCTTTTAAAGTGATTTCCTTGTCACAATACTTACAGGGGAAAGTATGGTCATTCAACAAAATAGAAGAATTCCAAGAATTTGTAAAGAAAAGACCAGACCTGAACAGAAAATCCAATGCCCAAGCACAGAACTCAAGAGAATCATCAAAAGGTAATTTAAAAAAGAGGGGAAAAAGAAAAACAAAACAAACACCCCCCCCCCTTTTTTAAGAGACTCAATAAGTTAAAATGTTATGTATCCCTATAAGAAAAGAAATTATTGGTAACTGTTACAAACTGTTGTTATCACCTGGGCAGCTAGAAGAATTACACTTAGAGGGAACAGTGACAAACTGTATAGGATGAAAGGACAAGACATGAATACGTATATAGATATATACATGCATAAATACATATATATATATATGTATATACACACATGTATATACATATACAACTAGAGCTAAAAAGAGGTTAATACTAAAAAAATGGGAAAAGGAACAAATGGGGGAAATTTTATATGTCACAAAGAAGCTCATGGTGGGAGGGGGGAGAACATCAATACACTGGAAGGGTAAAGAGGTTGGAGATAGGAAATACTCAACTCTTAAGTGCATTGATATTGACCCAAAGAGGAAAGAAGAATCCAATCCATTGGGGCAGAGAATAGATTTTCACCCTATAGGGGATTAGAAGGGTAACAAACAGATTGGTGAGGAGGGAAGCAGTACAAGGGAGGGAGAGGGTGGGGGAGTAGTTTTAGAACGACTACAGGGAAAATAAGGGGGGGATAAGAAGGGAGGGGGGTAGAAAAGGAAGTAAAATAAGGGTGGAAACTAGGGGGACTGATTAAAAACAAACATTGGGGTAGAAGGAAATAGTGAAAGAAGAAAAGGCAGGACCAGCAGTAGAAATCAAAATGCTGGGAAATACACAGCTAGTAATCATAACCCTGAATGTGAATGGAATGAACTCACCCATAAAATGCAAGTGAATAGCAGAGTGGATTAGAATCCAAAACCCTACCATATGCTGTCTGCAATAAACACACATCAGGAAGGTAGATACGCATAGGGTGAAAGTAAGAGGATGGAGCCAAATCTATTGGGCATCAACTGACAAAAAGAAGGCAGGAGTCACAATCATGATATTGGACAAAGCCAAAGTAAAAATAAATCTAGTTAAAAGAGATAGGGAAGGTAATTAAATCCTGATAAAAGGCAGGATAGACAATGAGGAAATATCAGTACTCAACATGTATGCACCAAATGGCATAGCATCCAAATTTCTAAAGGAGAAACTAGTGGAGCTCAACGATGAAACAGATAGAAAAACTATACTAGTGGGAGACCTGAACCTTCCTCTATCTGAACTAGATAAATCAAACCAAAAAATAAATAAGAAAGAGGTAAGAGAAGTGAATGAAATCTTAGAAAAATTAGAATTAGTAGACATGTGGAGAAAAATAAATAGGGACAAAAAGGAATACACCTTCTTTTCAGCAGCACATAGTACATTCACAAAAAGTGACCATGTATTAGGGCATAAAAATATTGCAAACAAATGTAAAAGAGCAGAAATAGTAAGTGCAACCTTCTCAGATCACAATGCAATGAAAATAATAATTAGTAAGGGTATTTGGAGAGGTAAATAAAAAATTAATTGGAAATTAAACAATACGATTCTCCAAAACCAGTTAGTTAAAGAACAAATTGTAGAAACAATTAATAACTTCATTGAAGAAAATGACAATGAAGAGGCATCCTTTCAAAATCTATGGGATGCAGCCAAAGCAGTTCTCAGGGGGAAATTTATATCCTTGAGTTCATATATTAACAAATTAAGAAGGGTAGAGGTCAATGAATTGGGCATACAAATTAAAAAACTAGAAAGCAAACAAATTAAAAATCCTCAGATGAAGACTAAATTAGAGATCCTAAAAATCAAAGGAGAAATTAATAAAATTGAAAGTCAAAGAACTATTGATTTAATAAATAAGACTAGAAGCTGGTACTTAAAAAAAATAAACAAATAAAATAGACAAAGTACTGGTTAGTCTAATTTAAAAAAGGAAAGAAGGAAATCAAATTGACAGTATCCAGGAGACCTCACCTCTAATGATGAGGAAATTAAGGCAATCATTAAAAAACTATTATACTCAATTATATGGCAATAAATATGGCAATGTAGATGATATGGATGAATACTTACAAAAATATAAACTGCCTAGACTAACAGAGGAAGAAATAGACTACCTAAACAACCCCATATCAGAAAAAGAAATTGAACAAGCCATCAAAAAACTCCCTAAGAAAAAATCCCCAGGTCCAGATGGATTCACAAATGAATTCAATCAAACATTCAAAGAACAACAAATCCCAATATTATACAAAATATTTGACAGAATAAGCAAAGAAGGAGTTCTACCAAATGCATTTCATGACACAAACATGGTACTGATCCCAAAGCCAGGCAGGTCAAAAACAGAGAAAGAAAACTATAGACCAATCTCCTTAATGAATATAGATTCAAAAATCTTAAGTAGGATACTAGCAAAAAGGCTCCAGCAAGTCATCACAAGGGTTATTCACTATGACCAGGTAGGATTCATACCAGGAATGCAAGGATGGTTCAATATTAGGAAAACCATCCGCATAATTGACCATATTAATAAGTAAGCTGACAAAAATCACATGATTATCTCAAAAGATGCAGAAAAAGCCTTTGATAAAATACAACACCCATTCCTATTGAAAACACTAGAAAGTATAGGAATAGAAGGGCCTTTCGTAAAAATAATAAACAGTATATATCTAAAACCATCAGCAAACATCATCTGCAATGGGGATAAACTAGAAGCCTTCCCAATAAGATCAGGAGTGAAACAAGGATGCCCATTAGCACCTCTATTATTTAACATTGTACTAGAAACACTAGCAGTAGCAATTAGAGAAGAAAAAGAAATTGAAGGTATTAAAACTGGCAATGAGGAGACTAAGCTATCACTCTTTGTGGATGATATGATGGTTTACTTAAAGAATACTAGAGAATCAACCAAAAAGCTAGTTGAAACAATCAACAATTTTAGCAAAGTTACAGGATACAAAATAAACCTACATAAGTCATCAGCATTTCTATATATCTCCAACCCATTTCAGCAGCAGGAATTAGAAAGAGAAATTCCATTTAAAATCACCCTAGACAATATAAAATACTTAGGAATCTATCTGCTGAGACAAAGACAGGAACTATATGAACACAACTACAAAACACTCTCCACACAATTAAAACTAGATCTAAACAATTGGAAAAACATTGATTGCTCATGGGTGGGATGAGCTAACATAATAAAAATGACAATCCTACCCAAATTAATTTACTTATTTAGTGCCATACCAATTGTACTACCAAAAAACTTTTTTACTGAATTAGAAAAAAACATAACAAAGTGCATTTGAAAGAACAAAAGATCAAGGATATCCAGGGAAATCATGAAAAAAAATGCAAAGGAGGACTTGCAGTCCCAGAACTCAAACTATACTATAAAGCAGTGGTTATCAAAACAATTTGGTACTGGCTAAGAGATAGAAAGAAGGATTAGTGGAATAGACGTGGGGTAAATGAGCTCAGCAAGACAGTCTATGATAAGCCCAAAGATTCCAGTTGGTGGGACCAAAACCCACTATTTGATAAAAATTGCTGGAAAAATTGGAAGACAGTATGGGAGAGATTAGGTTTAGATCAACACCTCACACACTACACCAAGATAAACTCAGAATGGGTGAATGACCTGAATGTAAAGAAGGAAACTATAAGCAAATTAGGCGAATATAGAATAGTATACTTGTCAGATCTTTGGGAAAGGAAAGACTTTAAAACCAAGCAAGAGCTAGAAAAAATCACAAAAAGTAAATCAATAATTTTGATTACATCAAATTAAAAAGTTTTTGCACAAACAAAACTAATGCATCCAAAATTAGAAGGGAAGCAACAAATTGGGATACAATCTTCATTACAAAAACCTCTGACAAAGGTCTAATTACTCAAATTTATAAAGAGCTAAACCAATTGTACAAAAAACCCAAGACATTCTCTAATTGATAAATGGGCCAGGGACATGAATAGGCAATTTTCAGTTAAAGAAATCAAAACTATTAATAAGCACATGAAAAAGTGTTCTATGTCTCTTATAATCAGAGAAATGCACATCAAAACAACTCTGAGGTATCACCTCACACCTAGCAGATTGGCTAACATGACAGCAAAGGAAAGTAATGAATGCTGGAGGGGATGTGGCAAAGTTGGGACATTAATGCATTAATGGTGGAGTTGTGAATTGATCCAACCATTCTGGAGGGCAATTTGGAACTATGCCCAAAGGGCGATAAAAGACTGTCTGCCCTTTGATCCAGCCATAACACTGCTGGGTTTGTACCCTAAAGAGATAATAAGATAAAAGACATGTACAAGAATATTCATAGTTGCACTCTTTGTGGTGGCAAAAAATTGGAAAATGAAGGGATGCCCTTCAATTGGAGAATGGCTGAACAAATTGTGGTATCTGTTGGTGATGGAATACTATTGTGCTAAAAGGAATAATAAAGGGGAGGAATTCCATGGAGACTGGAACAACCTCCAGGAAGTGATGCAGAGCGAGAGGAGCAGAACCAGGAGAACATTGTACACAGTGACTGATACACTGTGGTACAATGGAATGTAACAGACTTTTCCATTGGTGGCAATGCAGTGACCCTGAACAACTTGGAGGGATCTGAGAAAGAACACTATCCACAATCAGGGGAAACACTGTGGGAGTAGAAACACCGAAGAAAAACAACTGCTTGAATACGTGGGTCGAGAGGATGTGTTTGGGGATGTAGACTCTAAATGAACATCCTAGTGCAAACAACAACATGGAAATAGGTTCTGATCAAGGACTCAAGTAATACCCAATGAAATTGATCATTGGCTGTGGGAAGGGTGGGTTGAAGGGAGGGAGGGAAATAATGTGATTATTGTAACCAAGGAATAATATACTAAATTGACTAAATAAACTAATTCAAATGGGGGGGGGGGGAAGAACCATTTTTTGTCAGAAACTGGGGAGAAGGAGGAGAGAAAAAGAGATGAAGAGAATTGGAGAGGGGGGAGGAAACTCATGTCAAATGGCTTCAATTTTTTTCAGTAAAGTTAGATGCAAAGTTCTCAGCTGAGAGAGACTAGGAGGAGGAGGTAGGGGGGTCTTGAAGAAGTTTTGGAAAAGTTTCTGTGGGGAATCGGAAAGTTAGGAAAAAATGATTGCTTTGTTGCATTGAGGACTTGTTTGAGATTGGATAAAATGAAATTGTTATGGGACTCACTCTAATTTTATTCAGAGGCTATAAGCAGGATCAATGGAGGTAGATAGAGGAAGTGATTTAGGATGGAGGTTTCTCAAGAGAAGAGTGACAAAGTATGAAGATTCAAGAAAAGAAGAAAGCAGAATTGCAATGGCTGACTATTGGGATATAGAGAGAGGAGAGTAACGTTATAGCCAGGTTAAGTGGGAGAGGGAGAACATGTTTTGGAGAAATGAAGAATGGGGAGAAGTGGAATGATAGGAGGTTATGGTGGAGAGCTTCAGTTACTTATTAATATTCATTCAAATGTTCCTCAAAACTACCTAATCTGCCAACTCTTCAACCTTCTTAAGTCTCAGGACCTACGTATTCATTCCATTTTTAGCAAGATATAGGAATGGTTGGTTACACATTATTTGACCTTGCTGGGCAGGAGTTGGGAAGGTGAGGAATTGGATGAAAAAGGTGCTGAATTCCTTGAGAAAAAAAAAAGAGAATGATTTTGGAGTTGCTATATTATAGCTGCCAAAATTTTGATTGGGTAGAAAACATGGTTTGAGTGGACTTCAGAGGATTTGCTCATTGAGAGAAGTAAAGAGTCTGGAAGTGTCTACTAGGAATATGGAATATTCTATGTGAATAATGGGATGGTCTTGTATGTATGTGGGAGGATGCATGAAGGAAAGTACAGTCAGGGCTAGGGAGGGTAGTCAGGGATGCAGTGTTGGGGGAGAGCCATCTCAGGATGGGCTAACAGATGGAAAGAGTGTAAGAGAAAATGGTAGAGGATGCAGGCACCATAGAATGGGAATTCCAGAGGGAATAGCAGGGTTGGACTGGGACATGGGGGAAACTGGATTGAGGAAGATGAGGATGAGACAACACCTGGAGGCAGGGGATAGTTTTCTCTTCAATTGTGGGTGATTAATTATTACATAGATAGGGAGAGAAACTTGAGAAGCCACAGGGCTAACAATGAGTGACAGGAGAGAGAAATTCAATCACCAATGGCGTTGTAGAGACAGCTGGGCCTGGCCCTTATGTGGGGCTGATGGAAGGGGCAGGATACTGGAGAAATGATCACTCAGCAAACAAAGAGTGCTGGTCAGCCAGGCTTGGGATTGACTTGGGTTTAGGGCCTGCTAAATAGACATAGACAATGTGCTAATTTGTTTCACATAACTTTACTTATTTGCTATAAGTAAGAGCTGAGATGAGTGTGGAGGGGGGTAAATAAGTTATTTGTAAGTATCAATGTAAATAAAAAATAATAAATAAATAAATAAAACTTTAAAAAAATGACGATGCGATTTGTGGTAGATTCTGTCACTGAACAATGTTGACTGTCTGGCTCTCTGGTCCCAGTTGAATATTTCACAGTTCTACTCTGTATCATTGAGATAAAATAGAAGAATAACAAACTAAAGAATAATAATTTGAAATATACATATCTAAAGAACAACAATGGAGTCTTTTACTTTTTTCCTTATTTACCCCTCCTAAAATTTGGTAACCAGACTTTAAAATTTTTTATTATTATTATTATTTTTAAATCCTTACCTTCTGTCTTGGAGTCAATACTATGTATTGGTTCCAAGGCAGAAGAATGGTAAGGGCTAGGCAATGGGGGTTAAGCCCAGGGTCATACAGCTTGGAAGTGTCTGAGGTCGGATTTGAACCTAGGACCTCCCATCTCTAGACCTGGCTGTCAATCCACTGAGCTACCCAGCTGCCCCCTGAAATTTTTTATTTAATTAATTAATTTAGAAGATTTTTCCATGGTTACATGATTCATGTTCTCCTCTACCCCACCCCCTGTAGCTGACATGCAATTCCACTGGGTTCTACATGTATCATACAATGGAATTCTTAAGAGAAGTTTGGAGTAAACCTGGAAAGATTTGGGACTATTATCCCTAAACCAGATTCATAATTGTTGCTTCCAACATGAATTCTATGGAGATAATGGCAATGACCAGAGAAGGAAAAGCAAATTGCTCCAATATCTTTGCCAAGAAAAACTCCAAATAGGGTCACGAAGAGTTAGACTGAAAAACCACTGAACAAAAAATGGCAAAGAGAACATGGAATCATAATAGTAAAACATTTCTACAAGATTTTAAGATTTACAAAACAAGTTCCCCACCTCAACCTGGTAAGGCAGCCAATCAGCCAATTAACAAGCATTTATTAAGTATTTATACATATGTAAGCACTAGAGATGCAGACTCTAAAAAAAACTCAAAAAAGATGGGTCTGTGCCCACAAAGAATTCACATTCTAATGGCAAAGACAACACTTAAACAATTATCTCTACAAGGGACAGTTAAGTGGTTCAGCAGTTAGAGCTGGGCCTAAAGTCCAGAGATCCTGGGTTCAAATCTGGCCTCAGATATTTCCTGGCTATGTGACCTTGGGCAAATCACTTATTCTTTAAAATCCAATGATACATACAAGATACAGTTATGCTATTCATATAAGATATATTCAGTATAAATCAAGAATTCTTAGATCTTTTTTTATGAGGACCACTTTGACTTCATTTGGTAAAGCTGAATCCACTGGTTTGATGACGTGGACAGACCTCTTCTCAGAATAATGTTTTAAAATAAAAAACCTAAAAATTAATATTAATTATTAATTAAATAATAAAATATTAAAATAAGAAGTTCATGGACTTCAGGTGAAGATCTTCCATTTCAAATGGCAGGTAAACAAACATAGGGAAAAGAGACTAGAATGGGGGAAAGATCTTGAGAAGGTGGAATTTGAGCTGAGGTTTTTTTATGCCCTTACCTTCTGTCTTAGAATCAATTCCGAGTATCACTTCCATGGCAGAAGAGTAGGAAGGGCTAGCCAAAAGGAGTGAAGTGGCTTGCCGAGGGGCACAAAGCCAGGAAGTGTCTGAGTTCAGACTTGAAACCTAGAACCTCTCATCTCCAGGCTTGAGTCTCTAACCACTGAGAAACCCAGATGTCCTTTGATCTGAGTCTTGAAGGAAACCAGGGAATTTGAGTTGTTAGTGACGAGGAAGAGCATTCCAGCCAAGGAAGACAGCCAGGGAAAATTCTTTGAGGCTAGACTATCCCATTCACTGTTTCGCTGCTTCATGGAGAGTGCTGTGTCTGGATATAGAGCGTATGGAGGAGAGCAAAATGTAAGACCAGAGAAGGGGCAGAGGGCTAAGGTTGTGAAGGCTTTTACATTGATCATCTCATTTGATTCTCACAATAACCCTGTGAAGTGGGTGCTATGATTATCTTCCGTTTTACAAATGAAGAAACTGAGGCTGAAAGGGAAATGAATGAAGTAGGGACAGGCTTGAGAAAGGAGTAGTGCTTAGAAATGGCTCTCTTTGGAGCTGGAAAGTGAAGGGATGTCCATCATTTAGGGAATGGCTAAACAAGTTG
Source organism: Monodelphis domestica (assembly GCF_027887165.1). Classification (NCBI taxonomy): domain Eukaryota; kingdom Metazoa; phylum Chordata; class Mammalia; order Didelphimorphia; family Didelphidae; genus Monodelphis; species Monodelphis domestica. The sequence continues at coordinate 42,970,571 of NC_077230.1, read as the reverse complement.
TGGCATAGGATTGTGATGGAATACTATTGTTATAAGAATTGATGAGCAATTAAAATTAATTTAAAAAACATGAAAAGACCTACATGAAATTATGAAGAGTGAACAAGCAGTCAATAGAACAACAATAAAAATACTGTTTGAAGAATGACTTGTGTATGTTTGCCCACAGAAATAAGCAAAACATAGTTTTAGTTATACATATATATATATATATATATATATTTTTTTTTTTTTTGTCAAATGGTGCCTTCTCTAGTGTGTGGAGGAAAGGGAGGGATATACTAGAGAATTTTTTTTTAAACCCTTACATCTTAGAATCAATACTATGTATTGGTTCCAAGTCAGAAGAATGGTAAGGGCTAGGCATTGGGGGTCAAGTGACTTGCCCAGGGTCACATAGCTGGGAAGTGTCTGAGGCCAGATTTGAACCCAGGACCTCCAGTCTCTAAGCCAGGCTCTAAATCCACTGAGCTACCCAGCTGCCCCCTATAATAGAGAATTTAAAAGTAACAAAGAAATAAATACATTTAAAAATAAAAAATATATAGATCATTGCAATAGTCCAGGTAAAATATTTGCAAAGTGCTTTTAAATATTTATTATTTATTTTTAAATATTTTTCCATGGTTACTTAATTCATGTTCTCTCTCTCCCCCCCTCTTGGAGCTGACAAACAATTCCCCTGGATTATACTACAAGGGTTATCACTTGATATCTATTTCCATATTATTCATTTTTTGTATTAAAGCAATCTTTTAAAATAAAAACCTTAATGTAGACCCTAAATGATCACTCTAGTGCAATTATCAATAATATGGAAATAGGTCTTGATCAATGACACTTGTAAAACCCAGTGGAATTGCACGTCAGGTACAGGGGAGGGGAAGGAAAGAACATGAATCTTGGAACCATGGGAAAACATCCTAAATTAATTAATTAATTAAATAAAAATTTTCAATTTAAAAAAGAAAGAAAAAAAATCAAAAACCCAAATCCTATACCCAAATAAACAAATAATAAATCATATGTTTTCCTTCTGTATTTCTACTCCCACAGTTCTTTTTCTCGATGTGAATAGCATTTTCTCTCATAAGTCCCTCAGAATTGTCCTGGCATTGCTATTAGTAGCAAAGTCTATCACATTTGATCATCCCACAATGTTTGAGATTCTGTGTACAGTGTTCTCCTAGTTCTGCTCATTTCACTCTGCATCAGTTCATGGAGGTCTTTCCAGTTCATATAGAAATCAAGCAGTTTCCTTATAGTAAAATAGTATTCCATCACCATCATATACCACAATTTATTCAGCCATTACCTAATCTTCATTTTCCAATTTGCAAAGTGCTTTTGTTGTTGTTCAGTCCTTTCAGTTGTCTCTGATTCTCCATGACCCCATTTGGGGTTTTCTTGGCAAAGAGACTGGTGCTGTTTGCCATTACTGTCTCCAGCTCATTTTGTACATGAGAAAATTGAGGCAAACAGGATTAAGTGACTTGTTCAGAGTCACCCAGTTAGTAAGTGTCTGGGACCAGATTTGAAGTAGGATGATGAGCACTCTCAGGTGCTCTTGAATGCTCACAACAACCCTTGTGAAATAGATGTTATGTTTATTCTAATTTATGAAGGAACTGAGATTCAGGGGGTTATGTGACTTGCCCAGATTCACAGAGCTAATAAACGCTTGAGGCAGAAGTTGATTGAAGTCCTCCTAATTGAGTCCAATACACTGCCTCCTATGAACCTTTCTGCCAGTGACATTATGGGGGGGGGGGTAGATATGAGTGGACAGAAGAAGTATATGAGAAATATTTGAAGATAAAAATGACAAGATCTGACAATGGATTGGATATGTGACATGAGAAACAGAGTGAGAAGTCAAGGATGACACTAAGATTGAGAATGTGAGTTACTGGGAAGATTGTGATACCCTTCATAAGAAAATTGGGAAGGGGCCAGAATTTTGGGAGAAAGATCATGAGTTCTGTTTGGGACATGTCAAATTTGAGATATCTATAGGGCATCTATTTTGAGATGCTCCTTGACTCACTGGGGAGAACGAGACCCAGAGAGAGGAGATCCTGGGTTCAAATCTGACCTCAGACACTTCCTAGCTGTGTGACCCTTGGCAAGTCACTTAACCCTGTGGAAAGAAAAACTGAATCAAACTTTTGGCCTTTCTGCCACTGAGGTGGAACCGACAGTTGAAATGTTGGAGTGAAGATATTGACAATGATGACAGTTGGTAGGGGGAGAGGAGACTTAGAGAGTGACAGTTGCTCTCAAGTGGTGGCTCTCTTGCCTGGTCCTTGGACTGGAAGGAGCATTCTCTCCCTGTTTCTGGATACAAGTACCTCTATTCCTGATTTTTCCCAACTGTTTTCTACCTGGATTCCTGTGGTCATGTCATCAAACAAAGGGATTTAAGGGGAGTGGTTTGAACTTAACGCCAGTATTTAGGGGTGCTAGCCTGAAGAGACAGACCCAACAAGCTCTTAAAGTCAGAACTTTTTCTTCCTCTTGCTGTCTACTGATAAAGACTTTGAACTTAAGAAATTTAGCATAGACAGGAATAAAAGAAACCCTCCACCAGCCTGTGAGGCCTGGTCACAGCTCAAAAGCTGAGAGAGACTCAACCCAATTTGGGGAAAAGTATAAGGTAATCCTTATTTCCCTCGACCCTGATACCATCCCAATCTAAACTTATTATTAAATTCATCTTTATTTAAATAACTGCATTTAGATAAGAAGACTATCATTTCAGGGGGACTTTTAGAGGGAGCAGAACCTAAGGACAGCCAATCAACCATAAAAGATCCTTATTGGACCCCTGCTTGGCAACCTTGGTCGGGAGGAGGCTTGTCCCTCAGGGGGGTCAGTGCTTTCCTACTCTGGGATATCTTCAACATCAATCAATAGAGAAGACGTCCCCTCAGGCTATCATAGTTGGCCCATTTCTTGGGAACCCTGTTTTTTTCAAAGACAGCCTCTGAGTAGGGGGTATCTCTCTCCTTTTACCTCACCAGCAGCCATATTCCATCTGTCCCTGCAACTACTCCATTCCCTATTATAAACCCTTCCTTATCCCCTGTACCTCTTCAATCCTCAACTATTCCTTTAATTATTACAACCCCCATTGCCTAGCCCGTACCTCTCTTCTGCCTTGGAACCAATATTTAGTATTGATTCTAGGATAGAAAGTAAAGGTTTTTAAAAAGGGAGAGGATTGGGAATGGGCAGCAGTAATCTGTAAGAGACAATGATAAAGGATAGAATTATGGGTCATAGAGAGGAGTTTGCTTTGGTAGGTAGTGCAAGTATTTTTATCTCCATTTTATAGATGAGGAAACTGAGTCTTAAAGAAGTTAAGTAAACTGTCCATGATTACAAATTTAATATGCATGAGTCAAAATATAAATCAAAGTCTCAACTCTAAGTTGAACATACTTTTCATATCACACTGCCTCTAGCATCTAAGAGTTGGAAGGAATGTTTGGGTTTTTTTTTAACCCTTACCTTCCATTTCAGAATCAATACTGTGTATTGGTTCCAAGGCAGAAGAGTGGTAAGGGCTAGGCAATGGGGGTTAAGTGGCTTGCCCAGGACCACACACGTAGGAAATGTCTGAGGACATATTTGAACCCAGAACCTCTCATGGAATGAATGAATTTTTAAAAGCATTCATTAAGAATTTACTATATTCCACACACTGGAAGGGCTGTCAAAAGTCATTTCCCCCCCCCCCCAACACACACACACCTGTTGCATGTTAAGTGCAACTCTGAAAATAAATACTCAGATAAATACTCAAACAAAAACTCATTTCTAGCCTCTGATTGAAGATTTTCAGAAAATGGGAACAATATTCATGAAGGCAGCACATTTCATTTTCGGTGAACTTTAATTGACAACATCATTGCATTATGATCCCCTCACTGTTTTGTTTTTGGTTTAATGTCTCGGTTTTGTAGAGTCTCGAGTTCTGATAGGCGGAAGGAGTAACTGCTGAAAATCTCCATGGTTGTCAGAGGGTTCAGTTAGGTGGTACAGTGGATAGAGCTCAAATTTATTCTCTATATACTTACTAGCTGTGTGAATTTGGGCAAGTCACTTAACCCTTTCAGTTACCTTACGTATAAAATGAACTGGAGAAAGAAATGGCAAACCATTACAATACTGTTGCCAAGAAAACCCCTAACAGGATGTTGTAAAGGATTAGTTTTACAAAAAGCAAGAAGCAAAGAGATCCCACAGGGCAATGACAGGGTCAACATTCCAAACTCTCAGGAGGTGAGGAACAGAACACAGAGGAGTTGCTGGCAGTTGGTGGACTGGAGGAGTGAGAGCCTGCTTTTCCTCTTGCTGTCAGGATAAACCAGGAGTGTAACTGTCTGTTTTTTTTATGGGGTAGACCCAGTGAGCCATTGGTTGCCTCTCTCTTTGACTGTCCTGACATTCTGTCTGTTTCTACTATTGCTGGTACAGAGAAGTGGATTTCTGCTTTTGCTGGTGACATCTTACTGGGATTGCTGTTTGGATCAAAGAAAGGATTCCTGTGTTGTGAGATTTTTGGGCCCTTTGTCCTTGCCTCTACCAATCCTTCCTTAACTTTAATTAATTAGTTACTTTAGTATAATTATAGAAAGTTTAGGATTTTAATATCTGTGTGGTTTAGAAGTAAGTTAGTTCCTGATTCCCTTCCCTTCCTTTCTCCCTGTAGTTAAATAAACCTTTTATTATATATATATATATATATATATATATATATATAGAGAGAGAGAGAGAGAGAGAGAGAGAGAGAGAGAGCTAGTTTGAATATTTTTTTATCCCACTCTATAACAAAGGTCACGAAGAGTCAAATAAAACTGAAAAACAACTGAACATCAACTATGGGTCAGGTGTTGAGGATTCAAAGGGAGGCAAAAGGCAGAATTTGTTCTCAAGGAGTTTATAATTTAATGATTAGTAGAATCTAATTAATTTAGTTATTAGTAATTTGAGTATTTTGTGGTTGTTGGCAACTTGACTTTCTTATTTTGAAAACTGTTTTTTTTTTGTCATTTGACCTTTTATTTATTGGGAGAAGGCTCATTTATTTCTTTTAATTACCTATACATTTTGGCTATCAGCTCTTTTTCAGAGAAATTCCCTACATATATTTTCCCCCAATTAACTGTTTCCCATTTAATTCTAATTATATTGTTTTGTGGAAAGAAAAACTATTTAATTTTATGTAATCAGAATTATTTATATTTTATTCCTTGTTTTAGTCATGAATTCTTCTCATATCCGAAGGTGTGAAAGATATTATCTTCCTTGCTCCTTGAAGTTGTTTAGAGTGTGAACTTTTATACTTCAGTCATGTATCCATTTGAAGCTAATTTATAAAGTTTTCTGAACTTCTATTTGGCTTTTATATCTCTTCATAACATTATCCTCCCTATCCCTCAAGTCTTCTTATACTTTACACTCCTAAATCTTATCCAACATACTTTGAAATCCAGTTATAATAGCTTGCTTGCTGTTCCTTGAATAAAACACTACCTTTCAACTCTGGGCAATTTTTTTCAAAGATATTTTATTTTCCCAATTATATGTAATAACAATTTTTAACATATATTTTCTGAAATTATAGGATCCAAATTGTGTTCTTCCCTTTCTTCCTCCCCTACCCACTATGGTAAGCAATTTTATTTGGATTCTACATGTATTATGAAAGAATGTGCTTCCATATTGGTCATTGTTGTAGAATACTCATATAAAGCCCAAACTCCCAAATAAAAATATAAATAAACTAATGTGGATGATAGTATGCTTTGATCTGCATCTGATTCCAACAGTTGTTTTTCTGGAGGTAGAAAGCATTCTTTGTCATAAGTCCTTCAGAATTGTCAACTCTGGGCATTTTCATTAGCTGTCTCCCAAGCAGGGAAGGTTCTCCCCCTCATCTTTCTTCAGGTCTCAGCTAAACTCCCATCTTCTGCAGGATGGAAGCCTTTTCCTATTCCTCTTCATTGTAGTGCTTTCCTTTGTTACCCTCCTCCCCCAGATTGTTTGTACCTAATGGTAGCTGTTGGCATGATGGGCTAGATGTTAGACGATGAGCTCTTCAAGATTCTTTGTAATGGCAAAGTACCTGGCACTTAGAAAGTGCTTAATAAATGTTGATTGCTTAACAACAAAGAGAAACTGATTGATGACTTTTTGGCTGATGCAACACTATAAAAATTATTTTCCACTAAAAGACAAACCAAGATCATCAGATGTTGATATCTCTGGGTCTATCTTAGATAAAGATCTGAAAGCCCTCCTCAGAGGTTGAATTCTCAGGATGGGTTTGAGTGCCCTCACCTCCACCTTCTTTTAGTTTCCCATAACAAGATTGCTGGCCATTCTATGAACTCCAGATGATTCCTGGAACTATTATCTTGCCCCAACCACTATCCTACCAGCTGCATTATCTACATTCTTGTTACACTTTCCCATGGACCTTTCTCACGGGTGATTGTTTTAATTCCTGTGGTTTTTACCTTTAAAAGACCTACCAAGTTTGTAATAAACTCAAACCCATTGACACCAGTACTGGGTCCCTTCTGACCCCACACTGATTGGGACTGAGATTCTTATCTTTTCCTTCACCCTTATCTTCAGGTGAGGTCCTTCTTATTTCTACCTTTATATTTTCTCTTACTATTTTCCTCATTCCTTACCTGCAGAACCCTGGTCCCAGTCCAGCCCCCCCCCTCCCCCCCCCCCCCCCCCCCCCCCCCCCGGGCTTTAACACAAGATGGTCAGTAGGACCATCAAGTCAAATTTTAGAGGCAGACTGAAGTCCTCCAGATTGGTTGTAGCAGATCTTTTAACCAATAAATCTGAGACATGAATCAATTACAGAGGTCACATCTGACTCCTTGGTCAGTTTCTTCTATAACCAGTTCAAATAAGGATTAAACATACAATGATTCTCCCTTAACAGATAGTAGAGTAGAGGGAAGCCATTCAGCTAAGTTCCCATATATAACTCCTCCATACAGAGCTATAAAATGTACTAGATGAATCATGGTGGAGGAATGCAGAAAAAATCCCACCTGGGCCATTATTATATCATATAATCAGAGTATACAAATAGAGATAGATAAAGAGGTTTGTAGAAACTGGGAAGAGGGTTGAAGCAGGAGCAGCTGGTGTGCAGAGCACTTCATTGCCCATACTGGGGCACTATAAAGAGGACAGTTGCCAACTGGTAATTACACTGCCTATTACCTAATGTTGGGTCACTGATCCAGGACGGAGTGAGAAGAGGACCTATAAACAGCATGGAATTACAGTATTATCTTTCCCAGGTAGGGAGGTCCAGGGTGGTATACTGAGAAAGAAGGAAGTTCAGAAGTCCACAGCAGCATTGATGTGGTTCAGACTCCAAGCTCTGCATCTAGTCTAATCCTCATACTCATATCAAGGCTGAAGCCAGGCAATAAACTGGAAGAATGAGCAAATAAACAAAAAAAGAATCATGCTATCATGGGTTATGATGGTGGTCGGGATGTAGAAGAGAATGACTCCAAAATATCTGCAAGCTATACCTCAGAGAAAAACACGGCTTTGGCACAAACTCAACTAGAATTCCATGGAATAGCTAGACAAGTTGTGACATATGATTGTGATTGAATACTATTGCACCATAAGAAATGACAAGCAGGTTAATTAAAAAAAAACATGGAAAGACCAACATGAAATTGATGAAGAAGGAAATGAGCAGAACCAAAAGAACATTATATATAGCTACAGAAATACTGTTTGAAGAATGATTTGTATACTTTCTCCTCCAGAGTAAGGACTGATGAATAGAAATGAGTAAGACATAGTTTTATATATGCATAGATCTTTTTGTCAAATAATGATTTCTCTAATGGGGGGTGAGAACAGGGAGAGAATTAACTGGGTGTTTTAATGCAAGAAACAAATTAATTAATTAAAAAAAGGAAATTTGAAGTTCAAATACAGAAGTGAAGCAAAGTATAAAAAAAGTCAACATGAATGATCAAAGATAAAGAACAAAACAAGGACAAACTGCTTATGTTTAAATATGAGGAGCATCATCAGGGTTTATAGAGAGAGTCCAACTTGACAAGGACTAGAAGAAGTAATGTTATGTTTTGATGATCTTAAGACAATGGAAAGAGAGGAGAAGAGGAATACTCTGTGTGTGAGAGGGAGAAAGGGAAAAGGGCAAAGAAAGTTAGGGAAAATTATCTCATATAATCAGAGGATACAAATAGATCTGTTTATAAACAAGGAGGGGATAAATGTCGGCATTTGAACTTCTCTATCATCTGAAGTGGCCAAAAGAAGGAAGAATAACATAAACACACATAAGTGGATACAGAAATATGTTGTACATCACAGGAAAATAAGAGAGAAAGAGGAGAAGGGACAAGGGTAAATTAGGGAGAGAGTAGGGTAAGGAGGATTAGTCCCAAGTAAACAAAAGGAAAGTATACAGATAGACTTGAGTTCTATCATTCTACAAATATATTTTAAAAAGAGTACTCTAAATCCTCCTAAACACATTAGATAATATATGCTCTGATATTATTCAATGTTTTATGAAGAATTTTACATACTTTAGTTTCATAATTTGTAGCTTACAAGCAATTAATTACTGTTGCTCCCCAACAGAAGCTATATTTGAAATGCAATGGGACAGCATTCTCAACAACTGTTTCCCTTTGCAGATGATATGATGGTGTATTTAGGGAATCCTAGAAAAAAAAAAAGCTAGTGGAAATAATCAACAACTTTAGCAAAGTTGCAGGATATCAAATAAACCCACATAAGTCATCATATATCTCCAACATATCTCAGCAGCAAAAGTTAGAAAGAGAAATTCCATTTAAAAATCACCCTAGACAATATAAAATATTTAGAAATCTATTTGCTAAGACAAACACAGGAATTATATGAACACAACTACAACTACAACTACAAAACACTTTCTACACAATTAAAACTAGATCTAAATAATTGGAAAAACATTAATTGCTCATGGGTAGGGTGAGGTAATTTAATAAAAATGACTATCTTACCCAAATTAATTTACTTATTCAGTGCCATATTCATAGAACTACCAAGAAACTTTTTTAAATGAGAAAAAATTATAACAAAGTTCATTTGGAAGAACAAAAGATCAAGAATATCAAGAGAACTAATGAAAAAAAATGTGAAGGATGGGGGCCTAGCAGTACCAGATCTTAAATAGTGCTCATCAAAACAATATGGTACTGGCTAGGAGACAGAAGGGAGGATCAATGGAATAGATTTGGGGTAAGTGACCTCAGTAAGACAGTGTACCATAAACCCCCAAATCCCAGCTTTTGGGACAAGAACCCACTATTTGACAAAAATTGCTGGGAAAATTGGAAAACAGTATGTGAGAGTAGGTTTAGATAGAGAAGACTACAAAATGTAAAATAAATAATTTTGATTACATTAAATTAATAAGGTTTTGTACCAACAAAACCACTACAAACAAAATTAGAAGGGAAGCAACAAATTAGGAAAAACCCTCTGACAAAGGTCTAATTTATCAAATTTATAAGGAGCTAAGTCAAAAAATCAAGCCATTCCCCAATTGATAAATGGGCAAGAGATACGAATAGGCAGTTTTTAGATAAAGAAATCAAAACTATCAATAAATACATGAAAACATGTTCTAAATCTCTCATAATTAGAGAAATGTGAATCAAAGCAACTCTGAGGTACCACCTCACACCTAGCAGATTGGCTAATATGGCAGCAAAGAAAGTGATAAATGTTGGAGGGGATGTGGCAAAATTGGGACACTACTACACTGCTAGTGGAGTTGTAAATTGATCCAATTTTTTTGGAGGGCAATTTGGAATTATGTTCAAAGGGCTTTAAAAGAATGCCTTTGATCCAGCCATACCACTGCTGGGTTTGTACCCCAAAGAGATAATTAGGAAAAAATATCTGTACAAAAGTATTTATAGTTGTGCTTTTTGGAAAATGAGGGGATGCCTTTGATTGGGGAATGGCTGAATAAATTGTGGTACCTAATGGTGATGGAATACTATTGTGCTGAAAGTAATAATGAACTGGAGGAATTCCATGTGAACTGGAAAGACTTTCAGGAATAGATGCAGTGAAAGGTGCAGAACCAGGAGAATGTTGTACACAGAGACATACATTATGGCACAATTGAATATAATGGACTTCTCTAACAGAAATGCAATGACCCAGGACAATCCAGAGGAACTTATGAGAAAGAACTGTGGGAGTAGAAATGCAGAAGAAAAACATATGATTAATCTCCTGGTTTGGTGGGGATATGATTAGGGATTTTGGCTTTAAATGATCATTCCATTGCAAATATTAATAATATGGAAATGGGTTTTGAGCAATGTTACATGCATAACCCAGTGGAACTACTCATCACCTCAGGGAGAGGGGAATGGAAAAAACATGAATCACATAACCATGGAAAAATATTTTAAATGAATAAATTATTTAATAAAAAATGAAAAGAATCAATTTCTAATGAAAAATAACTTAATCCTATACTGTAACAGTATTGTTATATATATGTGGTCTATTTTATCCTATTGAGCCTTGAGAAATCACCAATTGCATGTATAAATTACCAATAGATTTGTAGATAGGAGTACAGCTTTTAAATATTTTCATATTAATGTGTGTTTGTACATTTGAATCTTGAGCCAACACCTTTTTTTAGTTTTATCTTTGTTTTATTTTAATAACAAATTTACACATAAGTTTTCCAAAATTATATGATTCATGTTGTCTCTCTCCCTTCTTCCTTTCCCCCTCCTGGAGTTGACAAGCAATACCACTGGGTTGTATATGTATTATCATGCAAAATACTTCCATATTATTCATTTTTGTAAGTGAATAATCTTATAAAGCCAAACTCCCCAATTACCTAATCATACCCAAATAAAATGTGATAAATCATACGTTTCCATCTGCATTCTTATTCCAACAGTTCTTTCTCTGGAAGTGAATAGCATTCTTTGTCATAAGTCCACAGAATTGTCCTGGATTGCTGTTAGTAGCAAAGTCTATCACATTTGATCATCCCATAAAATTGCTGTTACTGTGTATAATGTTCTCTGGCTCTGCTTATTTCACTCTGCAGAGCTGATACCTTTTGAGAATTATTGTGAACACATATCTCAGAAGGAAAAGTAAAATGGAGACCATTTCTTAATGGAGTTAAGCAAAATGTTTTCTAAATCCTAAAATTTTGATATAAATATTTTATATACATTCTGGCAACAAAAAAGCAAAATGAACACAGTCCCCTAACAAAGCTCAGGAAGAAACAATGATCTCCTTGTATAATTATAAGAAAAAAAGTAATATTTTATCAGTGAAACTAGACAGTTTCATTAATAAAATACAAGGTCAGATATCTGCGATTCTTAAGGAGTTAAAGAAAGAAGTTCAAAGTTATCTTGTTCGTGAATTCTGTTCTAAAATTGGGTAGTTGGATCCAGAACAAATAAGAAATCTGATATTCTGCCCCCCCCCCAGGTCTGGGTTATTTAAAACTTTTATTTTTATTTTTATTTTTTTACAGATTGAATAGAAAACACACTTAAGTTCCCATCCTCAAGAAACCCTCAACTATTTAATATTTATATATATGGCCAAAGCCAATTCTTTTGTTGCTGTTTTTGCCAATTAAAAAAATTATGGGATATATTCCCCAAACCATGCCAATAAATTTTACATAAAAATTCTCTAGTAAGTTTCCATTTTCTTGATTTCCCTATATTTAAGGTATGTTTGAGTATATTGAACAGAATAAGGGAGCAGAAGAATACCAATAGCATATTCCCCTTGTAGATAAATGAAGAATTAGATAAAATATTTAGCACTTTTTCTCCTTCTATGAATTTATTTTAAAAACAAGTGTGTACAAAAATACAAATATTCTTTAAGCTTTATTCAAGTAGTTTCCAGTGATTTATGTTCTTGGTGGTATGAATCACTACATTATAAAAATACTCCTCATTATTTCAGAACAAGTTTATATAAGAAAACTGTTATATTGACAAGAAGTCAATATAAACTTTAGATAATTTACTTATTTAAAAAAGCAAGACAGGTTTTTCCCTTCTCTTCTCCATACACACAAAAAGTGTTGGTAATCTGTTATAATGGAAAGGATGTGAGATTGGAGTCAGAGAATCTGAGTTTAAATATCACCTCAGTCACTTACTAGCTATTGGGCAGTGTATAGAATGCCAGTCTTGGAGTCAGGAAAACCTGAGTTCAGATTTGTCCTCAGACACTTACTATCTGGGTGAACCTGAAAAGGAACTTAATCCTGTTTTTCTCAGTTTCCTCATGTATAAAATGAGTATAGAAAAAAAAATGGCAAAGCACTCCAGGATCTTTGCCAAGGACCCAAATGATGACCTTGGCTATAGATGACCTTGGACATTTAGCATCTCTTGAATCTCCATTTCCTCATCTGCAAACTGAGGTTATGAACCTGGAACTAGATAGATTATTTTTAAGGCCCCTCCTAACTCTAAATCTATCATCCTGTGGAGAGTAGAAAAATGCCTTGGATATATATGTTGTATACCATAGCATTTCCCAGGGCAGTACTATCAAACTTAAAAAGAGTAGGGCTGGACACTAAATTGTATACAAGGATTTTTTTTTAAACCCTTCCCTTCTGTCTTGGAGTCAATACTGTGTATTGGCTCCAAGGCAGAAGAGTAGTAAGGGCTAGGCAATGGGGGTCAAGTGACTTGCCCAGGGTCACACAGCTGGGAAGTGTCTGAGGCCAAATTTGAACCTAGGACCTCCCATCTCTAGGCCTGGCTCTCAATCCACTGAGCTACCCAGCTGCCCCCTGTATACAAGGATTCTTGTAGTCACTTGCTGATTTAGAAAAAAAGCTCATAAAGATGATAAAGCTTTCCCATCCTCCTAATATTCTCCTCAACCAAAAATAACTCAACAGAATCAAAGCTAAAAGCATCAAAAATAGACAGGAGTCTTGAGTGAGGCTAGGCGGGCTTTCTGACTTCCTTGGCCTCAGACCCACCTCAGTAGGCCCTGGGGATAGGAACATGGAAAACAGAGTGGAATCAACAAGGAAACCCCTGAGAACAAGGTTAGCAACCTCACCTTGTTTGCTGAGCTCCAAAGTCTTCATCCCTGAGGATATCACTGGAATCCTCAGGCTGAGAGTTCTGGGAGCAGCTGTGATTGCTGTGGCCTTAGCTATGGCAGCCAGGGGACCAACCAACTGGGGCTTGAAGGAGAGGACAAATTGGAGTCAGTCTGGGGTCTCTGGGCCAAGGGTAGAACCTCAAGTCTTTGGAGGTGTAAGTGTGGAGGACTGGACAACTACTCTGTCTGGGCTGCAGTAGTAGGAGAGGAGCATGAGTGAGGAAAGAGTACAGATCAGTGACCGTAATTGCTGAGGGATTGGGGCCCCATCAGCTGTGATACCAGGAGACTGGAATCCTTGGTTGACTCTACAGGTAATCAGGTAGACTGGCTGCCTACAGTAGCAGAGGCAAAACTATCTAAAGGCGTTGATGAAAACATATGAAGTCAGTCACAGGCAAGGGCTTGAGTGAGGGACCCAGGATTACAACACACCCTGGACTATAAAAACTGTAATAAATAAATAGGATCCAGGGAAAAATAAACATAAAAAATATAAGATCTGAGGTAACATACCTCAACACACTAGGTACTAGTGTGGAACTAGGACTAGGAGTCCAGTAAAAAGTCAATAATTAAATCTATTGGCCTCATCACAAAAATAAAATAAAATAAAATAAAAAATGAGCAAGCAAAAGAGAAAGAACCTATCTGTTTTTTTCTAAGTACAATCAGTTTATATTAAATATTAGACCATACAAAATTAATCAGAGTAGGAACAAAATCACCAATCTCATGCCCTAGGCCTTTCCAGTGTGTCTCATATCGGTATTCAATGACAAAATTCTTCTGCTTAGAGTGTTGCCAAGTAAGTGAACAAATCTTCATCAGTCAGCACTATCTTCAAGTGAACACCTGGTTGGATTCCTGAGTCCCAAGTGTGGGGATCACAGGAGCCTCTCTCAGACACAACTCAAGGTCACACTAAAGACCTAGAGTTTTGGATATGGATGTTAGCCAGTTACATCCCAATTCTGATTGGTGATTGATTCCTTAAATATATGATGAAATGAAACTATCAGTCAAAGATCAACTCATTAGAAAGAATTTTTAAGTTATTCACCAGATTTGGGATCGTACAACATTAACTATTGTTTACTAAATCTGGAGCATATACATGTCATTAGTAGTTGTTTTGTCAAATTTGGAGGACACATGGAGGAGTTATTTTCCAAATTTGGTGGAAACACATATCAGTACTGATCTTGTCCTTATCACAGAAAAACAATTTATATGATAACGACTCAGTCACACAATGGAAGTTTAAAATAAGATGGAATTGGTTATGTCAAAGCAACAAACTTATTCTCATTATAGGGCATAATATGAGAAATGTTCTAAGATTGTGTACCATTAATTACCGAATGGGTTTTGAAAATGGCAGGAATCCAAAAGAGGGAGGGAATGAATATACATTCACCTTACATATCTCCTCTTCCTAACTTCTCTTCTGTCCTTTTGGAGAGGCATCAAATGCCATCCTTAAGGCCCTAGAGATAAGGCAACTTGGAGAGCAAACCAAGGTACCATCCCTGACTCCTTATCCTCTCTCATCATTCATAGCCACATAATTGACACTCTTTCACATCTCTCATTTGGTCCCTTTCTTCTGATTCTACCATCCTCTTGATGCAGGGCTCTCATCATCTCATCCCTGCAATTGCCTTCTGGTTATAGTCTTAGTACCTTATCATGCCCCACTTCAGTTAGTCCTCCACTCAGCTCTCAAAGTGATGTTCCTGAAGCTGGTCTGATCCTATCATCCCCACTTCTGTCTTTGCCCCCTTTCAATAAACTCCAGTGGCTCTCTATTCCCCCACTATAAAAAACCCTGTTTGACTTCCAAAGTCCTTTCTAGAGGGTTAGTTTTCTTACATGTTACTTCCCTCGATAAATTCTTTGATTCGGTGGCATTGTCCTTGCTGTTTCTCACACAAGGATACTCCATAGCCTGACTGTGCATAGCTCTCATACCTAAAACTTTCTCCATTCTCATTTGCTTCTCCTAGCTTGCCTGACTTGCTTCAAGTTTCAGTTACAATCCCACCTTCTGCAGGAAGCTTTTACCAATCTCTCTCCATGCTTGTTCTTTAAAAAAAATTTTAATAACAAATTTCCACATACGTTTTCCAAAGTTATATATCTAAATTGCCTCTTTCTCTTCTTTTCTCCCCTCTCCCAGAGCTGGCAAGCAATTCAATCTGGGTTATACATGTACTACATTTTCATATTATTAATTTTTAAAGTAAATAATCTTATAAAACCAAAACCCCAAAACACACACACAAATAAATAAGGGATAAATCATATGCTTTCATCTGCATTCCTAATCCAAAAGTTCTTTCTCTTAAGGTGGATAGCATTCTTTTTCATAAGTCCCTCACAACTGTCCTGGATAGCTGATCATCCTACAATATTTCAGTTACTACATACATATAATATAATATCATTATAATATAATATAATATAATATCATATCATATAATATAATGTAATATAATATAATACAATATAATATAATACAATATAATATAATATAATATAATATAATATAATATAATATAATATAATATAATATAATATAATATAATATAATATAATATAATATAATATACAATTATATTTACATATAAATATAATTATATATTATATAATATATGATATCATATAATATAATATCATAATAATATCATATAATACATATTTCCTTGTTCATCATGTTTTGAAACAAGAGACATATTGCTTACACTAGAGGAAAGTTCATGGAAGAAATAAAGTAAAAAAAAATCTGCACTCATACTTTGCCTGTTCCTTCTATGGCAGTGGATAGCCTTTTTTTTTTTGTCATGAGCCCCTGGGAGTTGTCCTGGATCCTTGCCTTGTTGATAATAGTTAAGTTATTGATCACCATTATTGCTGTTACTGTGTACGGTGTTCTTCTGGTTCTGCTCACTTCACTTTGCATCACTTCATATAAGTCTTCCCAGGTTTTTTTTTTTATGATCACTTTGTTTGTCATTTCTTATGGCACAATAGTATTCCACCACAAGCTTTTTCAGCCACTCCAAATGGTAGACATCCCTTCAGTTTCTAGTTATTTGGCACAACAAAAAGAGCAGTAATAAATACTTTAAAACATATATTAGTACCACTACTAGGTTTATTTCCTAAGGTGATCAAAGAAAAAGAATGACATTATAAAGACACAAACAATTCCAAAAAGGAAAAGAAAGTTTTCTGAAGAGAACCACTGTGGATACCCAAGATTCTCTCCAAACTACTTGCTTAAAATATCTATCTATATCTATATACATATGTTTGCTATATCACGACAATATTCTTTTTTGAAGAAATCCTGTTTTTAACTCTCATGGCAGGGTTAGTATTTAATATCATCTTAACTACTTAAAAATTCTTTTGGTTTCTTGTGATTCTTACAGCTTTTATTGTTTGTTTTTGAAAGAGATTTATGGTTCCATCCAGCTCAAAGTGCAATAGTAATTTCTAAAAGGAAATTATATTAGAAACTTCTGCAACAGAAGAGCTAGAAACAGGGCAGGTAACAAAGGACAGAAATAGAGTGTGATAAGGTACTATAAAAATTATGTTGAGAGTACTATATATTATATATATATATATAATACTAAAATGCAGAATGAGATGAGGCTGGTAAGAGAAGCTAAGGACATAAAAAGATGTTTATTGTCTTTTTTGTAGAAAGGAGAGGATCAAATAAGGGACTAAGCTGTTGTTCAGAGTGGATAGGACTAGTGAGAAAGGATCACTTCTTATTTTCTTTCTATTATCTCCATCAAGGAGAATGACTTTTGCAATAGTAATATTAGCCACTAGCAAAATATAGTATATATGGATATATATATATATATATACTATATATATATATATAGTATTTTAAGGTTTGGACAGAGATTTATAAATATCTCATTTAATCCCCACAATAACTGTGGCAGATAGGTGCTATTATTATACTCATTTTACAAATGAGG
The DNA here is from genome assembly GCF_027887165.1 of Monodelphis domestica. NCBI lineage: Eukaryota > Metazoa > Chordata > Mammalia > Didelphimorphia > Didelphidae > Monodelphis > Monodelphis domestica. The sequence continues at coordinate 42,953,334 of NC_077230.1, read as the reverse complement.
AAATGGAAGCAGACAGAGATGAGGTAAACTTGCCCAGGATCACAAAGACAGTGTTTGAGACTGGATTTGAACTTAGGTCTTCCAGATTTCAAGTCCTGAATGCTATTCACTACATCATCAAACTTTTCACTGAAAATAACTAAACAAAAATAAACTGGAGTACTAAAAGGGAATCAATGGCAAGATAATTAAGAAGATAGTAAGATGAACTATATCTCAGACACCAAAAGAACTAGGCTATTGCTGAGCCTCTGTCAGAGATATCTGGAAAACTGTAAGGCATGAGAGAAGTGACAAAGGACTGGAGAAAGGTGAAAATTCCAAAGTTCAAAAAAGGAAATTGACCAAATATAATCTGGTGAGCTTGACTCGAATGCTCATTCTAGAATGGATCATTAAAGAAATAGTTAGTAGACATCTAGAAGAGAAAATGCAATTTGAGAAAGCCATAGGAGCTTTGTCAAGAACTGGCTATACCAGACCAACTTTATTTCATTTCTGGACAATGAAGGCAATTGGTAGCATACTGAGGTTCCAGTTTACTCAGATTAAAACATCTCTTGATGTTCTTGAAGGAAAGATGGAGAAATATGGACTAAATGATAATGTCATTAGATGATTAGAAACTGGACTGCAAGAGTCACCATTCTTGATTTCATTTAAAAATTTAATTCTTTAACATTGTATTGGTGATTCGGTTCAATATTTAGAAGGAAGGATCATCGAATTTGAAGATGTCTCAAAGCTAGGAGGAAGAGCTAACAAGAGTATAGAGTCAAACCCCCAAGACGACCTAGACAGGCTAGAATCCTAGATTGACCTAAATCAGGTGAAGTTCAATAAACTCAAATGTCAAGCCCTATACTTGAGTTTAAAGGATCAACTTCCCAAGTACAGGTCAGAGAAGGCATGTCCATACACTGTCCAAACAGCTAATAATGACTTGGCACACTGAGAGGAATATCTTTTATAGCAACAAGAAGGTGGAATTCCTGTGGGCTATGTATGCCCTTGTGAGACCACACCAGAATATTGAATTCAACTTAAAGAAACCTGAAAAGTGGTCAGAGGAGAGCCACTGGGTGGTAAAAGCCCCACGTAATAATAATGATATCAGCTAACATTTACATATGGGCAGCTAGGCTCTATGATTCCAGAGAAGGGCTGGATGACAGAGTATTGAAGGGTAGCTTTATCCCCCTTACCCTGGGCAGCTGAGTGGCACAGGTCGTCTCATTTTCCTGAATTCAAACCTGGTCTCAGACACTTACTAGCTGCCTGGGCAAGCTGTTTGCCTCAGTTTCCTCATCTATAAAATGATCTGGAGAAGGAAGTAGCAAACTATTCCTGTCTCTGCCAATAAACCCCTAAATGGGGAAATGAAGAATCAAACATGACTGAAATGGAAAAAAAAAAACCAAAACACTTATATAGCACTTTAAGGTTGCAGTGCATTTGGCACATGTTATCTTAATTGATCCTTACAATAATCCTTTGGGGTACAAGTTATTATTATTCACATTTTACAGCTGTGTAAGTCAGAGAAGGCTAATAAAGTGGCAGAGGTAAGATTCAAACTTGGGTCTTTATGACTAGACCACCAAGCTGATTCCTAAGATCATCTCACTTGAGAATTGGTTAAAGGCACTCGGGGGCCACAACAGCAGTTTTCAAATATTTGCAGGCTTGTCATGTGGAAAAGGGATTAGATTTGTACCTCTTGAACCCAAAGGAGGAAACCTGGAGCCATAAATGAAATTGCAAAATTAAAAAAAAAAGGGGGGGGGGAACTTCAGGCTGATTGTCCGTAAAAAAACTTGTGAATAATCAGAGATGCTCAGAAGTGGAGTGAGCCATCTTAGGAAGTGATGAAGTCCTTATCAGGAGGGACTGAGGCTGGATGACCACTTTGAGGGAATGTTAGAATCAGGATTCCATTTGGATAGGGATGGACAAGACGGTCACTGAGGTTCCTTTCAGCTCTAAAGTCTCTGATTCTGGGGGCAGCTGGGTAACTCAGTGGATTGAGAGTTGGGCCTAGAGACGAGAGGTCCTAGGTTCAAATCTGACCTCAGACACTTCTTAGCTGTGTGACCCTGGGCAAGTCACTTAACCCCCATTGCTTAGCCCTTACCACTCTTCTGCCTTGGAACCAATATACAGTAATTATTCTAAGATGGAAGGTAAGGGTTTTAAATTAAAAAAAAAAAAAAAAAATATATATATATATATATATATATATATATATATATATATATATATATATAAAGTCTACAATTCTGTGACTAGTCTCTTTTCTCCAAGAAGAAATGTGGAAGAAGCAGCTCTTACAGCGGATGCTTTTCTTTTCTGTTTTTATTGCATGTAAGCAAATAATAACAGCCCTCTTATCATTAATTTACCCATCTTGGAGCTATGGAAATATAACCAAGGCAGGCCAAGCTCAGACAGAATACTTTGTTGCTCTGTCTGCCATCTTGTCTACTCGACACTCCTTTGGGTCTGGTCTCCAATCCTGTAGTTCCAGATTCCACTGGCTAAGAGCAGCCCCACATTTCTGGTCCCTCAATTCTTTTTAGCTTTTTGACTTTTGGATGGAGTTGGAAACAGAGAACTGCAGGCCTCTCAGGGAATTTAGACATTTATTCCCTGTTTTATGTATATTTTATGTATATTAATTATGTATATTAATTTTATGTATATTATAATTTTATGTATATTAATTATATTATGTATATGTTTTATGTATATTAATAGTAGGGAACTAAACATTTTACATCCCCTCACCTCACCTGCCTATCTCCCATCCTTATCTTTTCTGAGTGGAATCTGCTTTCCAGGTTTCCCATTTATATTCTGGAAGCACGTTAGTCGGGTTCCCTTGACAACGATAAAGAAAGTACAATCACAAATCAGAATCGCCGCCTTGCAGGAAATCTCAGAGGACTGTCTCGTTCAACCCCTAGTTAACCCTCTGTTGATTATTTTTAATTTATTCTGTACATAGCTTGTTCCTACATAGTTCTTTCCATGTTGTCTCCCCCATTAAACTCTCAGCTTCTCAAAGGTAGGGGCTTTTTGGATCTTTCTTTGTATTCCAGAGCTTAATATCTGCTGGCTGGTTGATGGACTCTGCAATGTAAATAACAATAATAATGATAACTAACAATGATATATTATATATATTTAATTTTAATAAATATAAAATAAAATTTTATATTTATAATATCATATATTATATAATATATTATAAAAATAAAAAATAAAATAAAAATTTAATATATTTAATTATATATATTTGTAAAATGCTCTACAAATAGCTCATTTTATCTTCAGAACCCTGGGGGATATTTACCATGACTGCACCCATTTTACAGATGAGGAACCTGAAATAGAGGTTGTGACCTGCTCAGAGTCACAGAGCTAGAAAGTGTCTGCAGCCAGATAGAAATTTGGATCTTCCTGATCCTTGTTCTCTTCCTGATCCCAGTGTTCTGTCCAATGCACCATCCCTGACAGGTGGTCATCCAGCCTTTGTTTGAAGATTTCAGTTAAGGAGAATCTACTCCTCCAGGATTATCAAGACCCAGATAGAGGGAGGAATCACTCACATTTATTGACCATTCCAATTTTGAATAGTTGTCATTGTTAAAGCAAACTTTTTCTTTCTCCCAAATCTAAATTTGCCTCTTTTCAACTTTCATCCTATTCCACTTAATCCTAACCTTTGGAGTAAAAAAAACAAAAACAAAACAAAACCCTCTAGCTGCAAGACCTTGGGCAAGTCACTTAAGTTATTTGCCTTGGAGGCAGCTAAATGGTTCAGTGGATAGAATGCTGAGCCTGGAGTCAGGAAGACAAGAGTTCAAATCCAGATTCAGGTATTTCAAATGCCCGACAAAAGGAACTCCTGGAGAAGTAGGGGCAGCGAGGTAGAGATGGGAGGTCTTGGGTTCAAATGTGACCTCAGAGGCTTCCTAGCCTAGCCCTTACTGCTCTTCCACCTTTATAACTGAAACTTAGGAAGGATTCCAAAACAAAAGGTAAAGGTTTAAAAATTAAAGAAGAAAAATAAACAAAGAAGTCAATGGCAAACCAAGCTCTCTAGCATCCTTGCCAGGAAAATCTCATGGAGTCAGGGAGAATCAGACACAGATGAATGACAGCAACAGACTTCTCTTCTCCATCCCCTCCTGCCTGTGTCCTTCATCTCCCAACTGCCTTCTAATAGTTAAAGGCAGTTTGGATGCTGCCTGTCTCCTCTACTTTAGACTAAATATGCATAGATCCTGGAACAGAAGCCTTTAAACTATGAATTCAAGTCCCTTCCCCAGCCTGGCTCCCCTCCTTTAGATAGTCTCTCTCTCTCTAACATTAGTGTCCTTCCCAAAACATGGCACCATAATTGAACGTAATACTCCAGTTGTTATCTGAAGAGGGAACTGATAGGACTTGTTTAGCATACAAAGTTATGCCACTTCCAGGTCAGATTTCTGAAAATTTTACTTGCTATTAAATTTCAGCAATGATAAAGGAAAACTAGCAGGGGCATTAATTTTGGAATAAGTCTCATGTATAAATACCAAATAGATTCAATAGAGATAGTAATCTAAACTTATCTAACTCCTTTTCTAGTTATACTTTTCCTGAATACAGGTCAAATTTTATAATTATAGAATCATAGATTTAGATCTGGGCATTGCAGGTTATTTATTTTAATTCTCCCATTTTACAGATGAGGATATTGAAGAACAAAGAATGATTTGTCCAAGGTCATACACATAGTAAGTAGTAAAGGTCAGCTTTGAACCTGTGCCACTCAACTCTAAATCCAGAACTCTCTCAGGTTGCATATTTAGAGCTCAGTGAATATGATCAAAGGAAGTCTGTTAAAATATAATATTAAAAATTTGTTGTTTTCTTGCTAAGGGAAACTAGGTGGAGTGATGGATAGAGTGAGGACCTGAATTCAAATTTGGTCTCAGATACTTACTAGCTGTGGGAATCCGAGTCAGTCATTTCACCCTGATTGCCTAAGTTTCATTACCTATAAAATGAGCTGAAGAAGGGAATGGCAAACCCTTCCAGTATCCTTATCAAGAAAACCCCAAACAGGGTCATGAAGAGTTGGAACGAGTAGTTGACTAAACAAAAACAAAAGTTTTCTTGCTGGAAATGTCTAATAACATGTAATTTCTATGTTCAAGCTCTGAAGCAAATCTACACTTATCGATGCCTGATGCACTGATTTCCATTTTAAAATGGGTGATACGATATGGGCTGATGGCATGCACATTCCATCTTAAGACTGTAAGCAATTAGAAAATGGAATCTTTCAGATAAACACATCTAGTACAAATATGTATGTTTTATGTATCATATACATGAGAAGAATCAATAAAGGAGAACAAATTTATATTTGTTATTTGATTATCTATCCATTATGTCTGCTTTACATGGTACTTAAAGTTTCTATAATATAACATTGGAAGAACTTTTGTTTGTACTTTTGAAATACTGTGCTTTAAAAGTATAGTCAGTACACTATTTAAGGATACTTAAATTTATGTTAGTCAGTCTCTTTTTTAAGTCAGCTACAAAATATTTTTTAAAAAGTACCTACTTTTTCACAACATAAAAAGCATTTCAGTAAGAAACATGGAAAACAGCTTATTTACCCCACACCCAGCCAATAGATAGACCAATGTCCAACCTTTTAGTTCCTCTCCTTCTCCATTGAAAAAAAGATAGGGGGCAGCTGGGTAGCTCAGTGGATTGAGAACCAGGCCTAGAGACGGGAGGTCCTAGGTTCAAATCCGGCTTCAGCCACTTCCTAGCTGTGTGACCCTGGGCAAGTCACTTGACCCCCATTGCCTAGCCCTTACCACTCTTCTGCCTTGGAGCCAATACATAGTATTGACTCTAAGACGGAAGGTAAGGGTTAAAAAAAAAAAAGATAGTTGGGACAGCTAGGTAGAGAATACCAGGCCTGGAGTCAGAGGGACCTGGGTTCAAATCTGACCTCAGACACTTCCTAGCTGGGCAAGTCACTTAACCCCAATTGCCTAGCCCTTGTTACTTTTCTGTTTTAAAATTGACACATACATTTCTTAGAATGAATAAGACAAAAGGTAAGGGTTAAAAAAAACCCAACATATTTTTGGATTACCCCACTTATTAGTGCTATATGACCCCTTGTCTCTACCAAAAACTTTATTGTATACATTCCCTCTATTTACTTAATCTGTAAACATTCTATATATCCAAGGTAGAAAGTAGGTAAGACCTCTTCAAGGTGGTGCCTGGAAGTAGGAAACTCTTCAAAATGGTGCCTGGAAGTAGGAAAGGCCTCTTCAAAATGGTGCCTGGAAGTAGGAAAGGCCTCTTCAAGATGGTGCCTGGAAGTAGAAAAGACCTCTTCAAGATGGTGCCTGGAAGTAGAAAAGACTTCTTCAAGATGGGGCCTGGAAATAGGATAGGCCTCTTTAAAATGGTGCCTGGAAGTAGGAAAGGCCTCTTCAAGATGGTGCCTGGAAGTAGGAAAGGCCTCTTCAAGATGATGCCTGGAAGTAGAAAAGACCTCTTCAAGATGGTGCCTGGAAGTAGGATAGGCCTCTTCAAAATGGTGCCTGGAAGTAGGAAAGGCCTCTTCAAGATGGTGCCTGGAAGTAGGAAAGGCCTCTTTAAAATGGTGCCTGGAAGTAGGAAAGGCCTCTTCAAGATGATGCCTGGAAGTAGGAAAGGCCTCTTCAAGATGATGCCTGGAAGTAGGAAAGGCCTCTTCAAAATGGTGCCTGGAAGTAGGAAAGGCCTCTTCAAGATGGTGCCTGGAAGTAGAAAAGACCTCTTCAAGATGGTGCCTGGAAGTAGGAAAGGCCTCTTCAAGATGGGGCCTGGAAGTAGGAAAGGCCTCTTTAAAATGGTGCCTGGAAGTAGGAAAGGCCTCTTCAAGATGGTGCCTGGAAGTAGAAAAGACCTCTTCAAGATGGTGCCTGGAAGTAGGAAAGGCCTCTTCAAGATGGTGCCTGGAAGTAGGAAAGGCCTCTTCAAGATGGGGCCTGGAAGTAGGAAAGGCCTCTTTAAAATGGTGCCTGGAAGTAGGAAAGGCCTCTTCAAGATGGTGCCTGGAAGTAGGAAAGGCCTCTTCAAAATGGTACCTGGAAGTAGGAAAGGCCTCTTCAAGATGGTATCTGGAAATAGAAAAGATATCTTCAAGATGGCACCTGACCTTTAAAGGGAGCTCACTATCTATCCCAAGAGGTGGAGGTGAGGAATAAGAACATTCCAGGCATTGGGGACAATCCCATTGAGGGTTATGGGGATGGGAGATGCAATACCATGTAGACTTGTATAAATGGAGATTTTGAAACTTTGGACTTTATCCCCCAGAAGTCCCTTAGTATTTCCAATTCCCTTTAATCTCTCCTGAGCCTCCATGTTTGCATGATCGTCATTGTTTTATAAGTTCTGTAGCTCCTCCTTCTTTTCTTTTCACAAGCGGACTGGGTTAGGACCTTTTTTAGCTAGTTCAATTTTACTCTAGTTATTATTAATAAAACTTTATAAAATATAATAGTTTCTTGTATATTAATTTTAAAACCCACAAACTTCAATCTTGGGAGTAATTGGTAGCCAGACTGCAAAGATAGGCTGAAGCACATTTGCCAGAGGATTCTGCATTTTAATGCAGGCAGTAGAGATCCAACTGAGACTTAGTGAGCAGGGGAGAGCCTCGGTGAGAAATTGGCTTTAGGACCCTGCCCAGGGCACAGTGGGTTAGAAGCCTAGGGAGCCCCACTGCAGCAGCCTAGGCTAGAAAGGACGGGGGCTTGAGCCACGGGGGTTGTAGTGAGTAGATGGCAAGGCAAAGAGGCAGCAGATGCCTTCAATGGACCAGGGGTACTTGCTAAGACTCGATGAGTGCTTGAATGTGGGGAGAGAGAATGAAGTCAAGGGAAAATGCTAGTTCCCAAAGCTCTGGCTGGAACAATGGCAGGGCTTGGAACAGCAATAGGGACCCTGGGAAGAGGGATGGGCTTAGTTGGGACATCCCCATTGCCTAGCCCTTCCTTCTCTTCTGCCTTGAAACTAATACACAGTATTGATTCTCAGATGGGAGGTGAGGGGTTAAAAGAAAAACCTAGATTATCTGATTCAGTGATGAAGTCATTGGCGACCTTAGAAAAGGTAGTTTCCGTAGAATGGTGGTAGTAGGGGGAGGCAGACTGCAAAGGTTGCAGGTTGGAGAGTGTGGAAGGGTGGAAGCGTCAGTGAAGGGGAGGAAGCTAATTGGATGAGATGCAATCGTCCAATGGAGGATTTTGGAGGATTGGGGATATGTACGTATGTCTGTTTCCAGAGGAGGTTGTCAGTGGAGGAGGGACTAAGGCATGTGAGAAAGAATAAGCACTACTCGGACCACTCAGAGGCTGTGGCAGCAAAGGCTTCATCAGCTGGCATTTGTCTTAGTGAAGAATAAAGGCCAGAGAAAAACAGAATCAAAGTGACAACGGTGTGAAGGTTTTGTAAAAGATGGGAAAAGGGAAGGAGGCAGTTCACATTCAATGGTACCAGTTTTCTTAGTGATGAGCAGAATAAGCAATAAAATAAACATGCTAACTTGGGGGAGGCTGTGGATTAGTTCCACGAGCTTAAAATATTTTAAAATTAGCAACATCTGTCTCAAAGATGTTAAATGGAAATAAAAAGGAAAATGTATTTTAAATGGAAAATTTATTATAATAAAAATGTCACAATGAATCACAACAAATATTTAAACATACTCAAATTTCACAAAGCAAGACTTTCTGAAACTTGCCAATAAATAAAACATGTATGGGATAGCTAATCCTGAAATGCAGCATTCCAGAATTACTCATTTAGTATACCCAACCAGATGAAGATAAAGATTACACTTATTTTAAAACTTAGAGAGCCATCCACTCATAGATGACATACATCTAAGATGAATGGGAGACAATCCACAGAGAAAGGTATTACAATTACAAAGCAGAAGCAGCAAGCAGATTTTAAATGAACAACACTAAAATCATATATATACCTAATGACGGAGGTATATGTAGATGTGAATGAGGATAAAACATCCAACATTTTTGGAAATGAAGCCTAGTATACCTCAATGAAGTGTGGCTAAAAACTATTCATATGTTCTATCCATCTTAAAACACCAGATATATTCTTTCGTATGGATGTCATATTATGGAAGGTTTCCTAAGAGGGAAACTTATTATTGAGTCAACAACAATGTTAACAACCATATGTTAAAAGATGGAGAGAATCCATGTATTTTTTTTTTAAACCCTTACCTTCCATCTTAGAGTCAATACTGTGTATGGGCTCCAAGGCAGAAGAAGGGCTAGGCAATGAGGTCAAGTGACTTGCCCAGGGTCACACAGCGGAGAAGTGTCTGAAGCCAAATTTGAACCCAGGACTCTAGGCCTACCTCTCAATCCACTGAGCTACCCAT